>NC_136508.1:15030402-15062902 GCF_053919585.1 Euprymna scolopes
TTCCTTTTTAAAATTACGTTTTTTTACTCTTTTTCAAAGTATTTTCAATATGTTTATCAACTACTTGTTCTGATATATATATATATATATATATATATATATATATATATATATATATATATATATATATATATATATATATATAAGGAATGAAAAAATACCAGCGGTGGTTGACGTTATGTTATGAGAAAAATAGAAAACAAAACGAATGAAATTATTGAAAAATCAACGTTTCGTCCTTATTTCAGAGGACATCTTCCGGATAATTGAAATAAAAAATAAAAATGTAAGAAAAGAAAAAGTCATAGATCGTGCGAAAAAGACAGTTCTTGAATCCTACCCATGTCGGGAAGCACAAACATATGTGTGCGTGTGGGAAGGTCGGGTTGTTGGATGTCAATATATACACTTTTAAAAATGCGTTAAAATAAATATATACATTTTTTTTTCTTCTGTAAACATAATCATTTTGTTGAAATATTTAAGGAAAAACGGTGTAGCCAGGATCTGTTTTGATATTTTGTTCTTTGATTATTATGTTCCTTATGCTGGGGTTTTTCTTTTCTTGCAGTTTTATGTTTTATTTCAATTATCCTGAAGATGTCCTCTGAAATAAGGACGAAACGTTGATTTTTTAATAATTTCATTCGGTTTTTTTCTATTTTTCTCATAACATATATATATATATATATATATATATATATATATATATATATATATATATATATATATATAGTACCTGATTGTTTTTTAACACATCTGTTTATATATTTTCGGCCCCACCTACTTTAGAGTAATGGAGATTATTGCATTTAAATAGCTGTAAATTAAACAATGTACATATTAGAAGGTTAGGACATCGTTAAAAACAGGAAACAATAAATGTGCGTATCAATCTATATGAATTAAACAGTAGACCTATGAGTTTTTATCTAACAGGTAAACACTTAAACTATTAGTAAGAGAATACTGAAATTATCAGGCTATAATATTACTTCACCACATATGGTATATAGCGATTAAATTCTTTGTTTCCAAGCATGGCTATCGCATACAGACATCAGAAAATTGACATGCAAATTGTTTCATTCAAACTAGCAGCTATGTTTGTATTTTTGCGCATGGGCAAATTTTATTCATTTATTTATGTTGTTTACGATTAAGAATGTTATTCATGTAGTAATCAAGAAAGACTGCCAAATCATTTCAACGACATTTTCTTTACATAATGGAGTTAGTTTGGACGACGTGAGATTATCATCGCCTGCATGGGGAACGGTTTTGAAAAGGTATAATCTACTTTTATTCAGGTGAGGGGAATGAAGGTTGGGCTAACTTCCGATGATGACGTCGTGCGTCTTCAATTTATGGCGTAAATCAGGAGGTAGCTTGAGATTATCACTACCTTGAATGACGACAGTTTAAATGAGAAAATCCTCCCAAACATAACCCACTTCTGTTTATTCCATTGGGGGGGTGATAGGCAAGGGTGTAACTTCTAGTGATGACGTCATTTCTCTTCAGAATATGGTGTGAATTTCGGACTAACTTTAGGTTATCCTGAGATAAAGCGTTGGGTGTTAAATGAGATAATATTCCCATAATACTTGCTGTTCTAACCCCCAATCAATAGTGAAAGAGCGTTAATAAACCTGGCCGGGAATCCCGGCGCATGGCTTCCCCCTCTTAATGTGAAGGAGCCGTAGATCTTGCAAGGTTATCCAACTATGAGAATCTGAAGACTGATATAAAACTATGGTTCTTTATTCCGTGACATGGCACCGTGATTTTAGGGGAGGGGATCTTCCTGGGAAATAATTCACAACCATACTTGTGCTGATGGCAGTGACAGATTCAACAGTTTACAAGCCCCATATTTATCCTCTATTTATTAGCAAGGTGCAGTCACAATAAGCGTGGACTCACTTGTAGATCCTTAGCAATCATAGTTCTGACAGTAGAGATTTAGTTCTAGAGTAAAATACACGCTTTCCAATGGTTTACTGCAAGTGCTGCTACGTATCACGCATACCGAAGATTTATCTGGCATAATCCAGTTCAAACAGAAAAAAATATAGAACCCAGAATCAATTGTAAGAAGAAGTAGCTAAAGCTTAGATAGAATATACCGAAACAACCAGCATACTCTTTGAATAAAAGACACCAGGAATTTCTGATTTCTGGTAAAACTAAAAAGAGTCTTCTAAATAATCAGCAACCAACAATTCCACTTATCATGTTGTTTTCTCGACAACTGAAAAGGCTAACATGCTTGCCCGTTAGTTTACCTCAAATTCTCCCTTGAACAAATCAAACTACTCTCTCCCTGATTCTCTTTTTTCGGGCTGAAACAACACCAGACAATCTTAAATAACCCTTTATTAAGTGCATGGTATCATACAAAACCTAGACTCCTCAAATGCGTAAGAACCTGATTAAGTCTTGTTCCGCTGCGGTTTAGTGAAATATATTTTATTTAATTATTTGCGAATTACTGTCCTCATCTTTGTGGTATTTGTTTCACAACGTTTCGGCCAACTATTCATCTTGCCGTCATCAGGTTCTTTACCGCGGTTTCAGGAGTATTAGTGACCAATATGAGGTGAGGGGACAACAACTATTGAAACCGGAAATTGCTGAACATACTATTGAGGATTCAGCATTTCCATCTCGTCGAGGTTAAAACCTGCCCAATGGCGAGATTAATAGTTGGCCGAAACGTCTTTAAACAATTATAAAATATGAGAATAAATAAATAAATAAAATATATAAATTACTCATTTAAAAAGAATTTCAATGATAAATATGTTTAGGGAATGTTAATCAAAATGTTGGAACTTTAAAGCAATAATATAATATGGTTTAAAAGAAACAGCAGTCTTTGATTGATTGTAATTTTTTTAAAACACGTTTTCTTGATGTAAGCAGGTCGGTTGAATTCCTAACAAAAATCATCAAAGAAATTGTGACGTCGCATCTATTTAACATATATACTATTATCACTCTAATCTCATAGCAGAAAATCTAATAGTAAGAAAAACTAGCATCTAAAGTCCCAACCCAAATCCCCCTAATCAACATCGCCTATGACAGCTTAGCGCCATATGCTTCAGTGCCAATCAGCCATGTTTTAGCATTAATAAATGATTAATATTGTTTGCTATTTAAAATAATGTGCGCGATAATTGCTTAAAGAAATAGCTCGATACCCAATAAATTCAAACGAAACGCAACCGACCCAAATAATTGCTGAAAGTCTGATAAAAAATGCAAGCGATTCGACTGAACGTTAAGCTCATACAGCCGGCATATTGGCCCCACGAACAACAATGAATGTTGATTGATGGCGTTAATTTCATTGCTCTTCTGACAAAGAGTCCTCAGACATATCGATCTGTTGAAAATTGATTTGAACAATGAATCGATTGCTCAGAAAGAACGAAATACTGTTGAATTGTTGTTGGTCTGGGGCCAATTTTCATAAGGATAGGAACCCTACACTCAACAGAACACATGAACAAAAACACAGTCACATACACGGATTCATAAGTATATATATATATATATATATATATATATATATATATATATATATATATGTATATATATATATATATATATATATATATATATATATATATATATACACGGTTTATTGCATAGCAATAGTCTGAATATGATTTGAATATTTTATAACAAACCTAATAATAATAATAATAATAATAATAATAATAATAATAATAATAATAATAATAATAAACAGTAGTTTATATTGTGCCATAAATTCAACACATTGAAAATGTAGTACTGCATTATCCGACTTACTGCTATGAAGCCCATATTACAAAAAAAAAATCAGCCGTATAGCAATGAAATAAATAAATAAATAAATCGTGTGGTAAATTCGCGTAGCATAAACAAACTAATATCACCAGGTATTGAGAAGTGGTGGTACTAATTCATATATATATATATATATATATATATATATATATATATATATATATATGTATATATATATATATATATATAAAATATAAATATAAAATATAATATATATATATATAAATAAATTATAAAAGGGAACGTGTCTGTATCTGTCTGTGTGTGTATGTGTGGGTACATTCTCCTACGCAATATGTCTGCTAAATTAAAGCCCATAGACTCGAAATTTGATATAAATATACAGGGTACTGATATTTGGGAAAATCTATGTGATGGGTTTCGGCCAGAAATTGTGCGATTAAGTGATCAAAGTTCAACGATTTGCGTTTAAAGAACTCTACAAAACTCCTCCAACAATTTCGGATCAAAAAACCTAAAATTTTAGATTTAGTTTCCTTAGACATTGATCTCTGTTAATAACTGGTTTGAGCTCAGAACAATAAATGTAAAGGGGTTATAATAGGTGACACATTTTTAAAAAAAACTGGCCGCTTTTTGCTTTTTGACTTAATATACACCTCCAAATACCCTGGCAACGCCGAGCAGCAATGCTAGTATATATATATATATATATATATATATATATATATATATATATATATATATATATATATATATATATATATGTACTCACATGAAAACGAGGAATCGTCCGGAACTGAATGAGAATGATTTGCTGTTCTAACCCCCAATCCATTTATTGTCATCGAAATCGATGCCATAGCCAATATTTTAAGCGCATTTTTGAATGGCTGCCCTAATTTTGTCCCCCGTCGGAAGTCTGTCGGGCGGGAAGCTTTATATAGCTGATCGCATGGACTTAAAATACATTAAATTAACATCTACGTTGCTCTGTAGGGATCTATATTTAAATAGTTGTTAGCAAAAAGCTCACTCACAGTTTTAAATTACAAATGCCAAGAGTTTAATTGTGCTGTAAACAAAAAAAAAAAAAAAAAAAGCATGGCAGACGTTCTCCTCCACTACAAACGAACGAACCGGTGCGTTAATTACATTATTTTTCCATAAGGACTTAAATTTAATTAAAACAGACTAAAATCAATAACCATGTCTCTATTATTCTCTTAAATGCAACATTATTTTCATTTCTCATAAAAGATTATATATAAAAATTCGCCTTTCTGTGTGTGCATCGGTGAAAGTTTTCATATGCACTTTAGACGCTAGTGTGTATCTGAGTGTTAACTTAGGCTAGAATCGGATTTACATTTTTACTCGAATTTTTTCGATTTCCGATAATTATCGGAGACTTATAGTACCGTCGGTGATATTTCCTTAAACGAACTAGTTGGTACTAAGCATAAAAGGAACTCACTCACTCACAGACACAGGCACACAGACACAGACACACCCACATACACACACAGACATCCACACACATACACTCACAGAAGTTATTTTATTTAACAGTATGCATATATATATATATATATATATATATATATATATATATATATATATATATATATATATATATATATATATATATATGATTGTTGAGCTGGATTAAATCCGACGATATGAAATAAAATGGAAGTGGAAGCACCTGGATACTCAACGTTTCGCCCGATTTATGCGGGCTTCTTCAAGAGAGAAAAACTAAATTAGAGTAAACTAGTGTAGTGGATTACGTCTAAAAGATAAAATATCGTAGAGATTTAAAAAAAAAAAAAAAGAAAAAAACTTAAACACCGGTTAAACGCGATACAAAAAAAATCGTAATTTCACTTAATTTTATTTTTATTTTACTTATTTACTGTATTTTGTCATTATCTATTTTTAGACTCACTTTTATCACTTCCTATTCTTATTTTTAGATCTCATCTTTTAAATTACTGCGCTATTTGATCCCAATTCAATTATTTCTAATTTAAATAAAAGATTTTTTTCGTAATCTCATGTCATTTTATTTATTTAATATATCACCGCTATATTTCCAAACGCATTCTTTTAAATCTCTACGATATTTTATCTTTTAGACGTAATCCACTACACTAATTAACTCTAATTTAGTTTTTCTCTCATAAAAGGTGTATACATGTATATATGACATCTAATTTATATAAGGAAAACACGTTGCTCTCTCCCATCATTATATATACCCCCAATCCTCAGACTCTCTCGTCAATGACCATCCCTCTTGAAGAAGCCCGCATAAATCGGGCGAAACGTTGAGTATCCAGGTCTTTCCATCTCCATTTTATTTCATATATATATATATATATATATATATATATATATATATATATATATATATATATATATATATATACACACATACATAAATATATATAAAGACACACACAAATATATATTTATCTATTTTTTTATAATGACAAGTTGTAATATCTAGGGGATAACTTGAATATTATGGGAAAGAATAAATAATTTATGATTACATAAAATGATTGCAACATAAAATGTGCCCATACACTAGCAAAGTATACTTTATAATTCAATACCTTACCTCTCTTTATTGTAGGGGGTATTTGATTTTGTCACGTAGATCTTACATTTTCGAATTCTTTATTAATTATAAAATATAATATTACATAAATCACATAGATGTTCTCATTACTGTAAAACATATTACTTGCCATTTTATAACAAACGTATTGCTGTATTAAATACTTCTAATTTTAAATATAATATACTAATACAAGGTGACCCCTAGAAAAAAAGCTTAATTGAAGCCATCTAGAACATATGCTATAGATCGGAGAAGATAAGACCAAAGACCCTAGTGTTTTGATGTTATGGTTTGAATAATATACACTAGTTATGACAAAACTTTCATTAAATTGGGACAAAACTCTAAGAAACGGGGCCTAATTAGAGGTGGGGCTATTTTTTGGATAACCCTGTATAAAACTCAAACGTTTGTTGATTTTATTAAAGGATCACAATAATCTGGATATTTTGTTGACTAAAATTGAATGTAAATCGTCAGACTTGGCGTTTTCAGATTGAATTTGAGAAATACCTTTTCAAAGAGTATCAAGGACCCATGATATCGACGAGGAATTTACTTAGCAAACACTTATTATTTTTTTTGGAAGATAAGCTTGGATTTTTTTATTTCGTAAGGATTCTTGAAAGCACACAAGTATCTGGTCATATATTACGGCATAAATGAATATACTCTCATTTATTGAAACCATTACTGCATAATATCTTTACCATATTTTACAAACACGCGGATTATATTTTTCTTGCATGTTAATTACCCGTTCTTATACCTTCAACAAATCACATATAAAAATTAATGTCAAGGTTTCTATGAGCGTTATGCAATAATCAAAAGTTTGGAGTCTTCCATTCACGTGTTTCTTTTTTGTTGTTTAATAAATATAGGGATGAAAAATCCCCATGAAAATAAAAAAACAAAAAAAACAAAAAAAAACAGAAATTAATAATAAAAAAATAATATTTTATTAGTGCTAACCATTTTGGGGTGGAAAATAAAGACAGTCGACCCTATTCAGGGAAATAATATATATATATATATATATATATATATATATATATATATATATATATATATATATATATATATATATATGTAATAAATGAGTGGTAGGTCAGTTGCAAGTCATTAACGCATTTTTATTGAGAAAACACGATTTCAATGCATATCTTGATTACATGTTTCTTGGATAATTGCATTTGTGCAAGTATATACTACAAGCGAACCTACAATCGAGGCTCTTAATACCATCTTAATATAATAATTTAAATACTTGCATATGCCGGGTGTGATATAGTTATCTGCAGTTGTAAAAGGATCAACTACTTTTGGTTTTCTGCAATTATTTAAAAAAAAATAATTTACAAAAATTCTGCCATACGCAATTACAAAATATATTTTAGCCGAATAGAATACAGGTAGTTTACGTAGTAATTTCTTCTTAATTATTTCTCCTTATCTAGAATGTCTACCTTGCACATTTCGCAGTAAGAATTGCTGAATACTGAATTGGGCATCACGTTGTTGCACGTATCAACGATAAATATTTTACACGAACTTTATACAGCGGTTGTCTTCATTAGTGTTTATATATATACATACATAGCTATGATTTATCATGAATTAGAAAACATGTGTAATTACCCAGTTATGGTGGATAATCACGCATTTTAATGTGTGATATGTTTTCATGAATTATATTTTTTATTTTTCATAAATGCAAACTGTCTTTATATTATTAAGTACACTGTTGACAAAATCATGTATCCTATTTATCTATTTTAATAGAATGGCGGCATCCACAGCTATATAACCGAAACTGTCACTGCAAAAGGCATGGTAATTTTCCAATATAAGCGTCTTTCTTTTCTGTTATGAGATGTTATGTGATTATTACCTCATTTTTGGATCGAACTTCTGTCATCAGTAATAGTGCGTACAAAGTGCCTATGATGTATAATATCGATGTCTAAAATTGAACTGTATTAAAATGCCGATCAGACTGTATATTAATGTGTGTATATATTGCGTATATATAACGCGTGTATAAACCAAACTATATTACAGGTTGACCTGTCGTTTACTGGTGTTAATGTATTTCGTGTGATTGTCCATAGTTATGTTTATATTTATGAATGTAACTTTTTCTATGTGGTTGTGGATTCACATATTACCACAACAAGCGGGCATATACGGTTAGAATATAGGAAAACATATGTTCCATTTTGTTGATCTTGCGCTGAAGGATCTTTAAGAAATAAACCTTCAATATGAAGATTTTTATAAAAGAAATCTAGCTTGTATTTACGTTTATTTTGTGATACTTCTTCATTGAAATAAGCACGGTAGTATTTAGTTCTAATTGTCGATACCCCATGCTTGGGGCCATTGCAATTCATTGACCGTTTCTCTCAACCTTCGATTCCCAAGCCGATTACAGAGAGAATTATCTAACTTTGTATGAGTATATTTACAGCTGATTACGCTCTCATAACCCAACCATATATCCAATTGCATAAACTACTTACCTCTAACTTAAGAAAAAATCGATTTACTCCTAAACAAAATTTCACAACTTTTCCCAAAATTTCTAAATCGAACGGGTTTAATTTATCGCTGAGTAAAATTTCTTTGAGGTGTAGGAAGCACTGCTTAATTGACGGAAACGACAGGGGAGACAGTAGTTAGTTGTTTGGCGTAAGCTTGGATGCTACGGGTTGTCGGCGATAGTAAGAGGGATCATTGAAACCCCGACTAGTCAACAATATCCCCTCTTATATCAAGCAGTCCTTTATCAATTAGATGCTGACTTGCCACGGTCTGTTTGCTTGATTAGTTGACTGGAGCTAGGACAACATTCCAAATCTTCAAAATTTCCAAAGCAGCCTGTGTTTAGACTGGCAACTTGGAACGTTAAGACCATGTTTCATGGATACTTCTATTTTATCCACCCAAAGTGACAATGCAGGAAAGAAAGCTATACTCAACCGCGAGTTAAAGGGATTAAAATTTACATTGCAACCCTGCAGGGGACAAGCCCCGCAGGCCAGGACAGCATCAGAGAACAGAGTTACACTTTTTTTAGGCAACGCAAGAAACCAGAGGAGGTAAACTTGCATGGTGTTGGACTGGCAGTGAAGGACAGTTTACTGTCCGCAGTTTAACTGCCATCAAAAATCACGCCTAGAATCCTCCCTATGCGTCTCCCCAGAGATTCAGGCCCACTGAATATCCTAAGTATCTACGCTCCTTACGCTCAACTCTACCGCTGAAGTAAAGGAAGAGTTTTTCTAGGTGCTAGAGGGCATCATAAAAACAATTCTTCGTTAGATAAACTACGCTTCCTCGACGATTTCAATGTTCGTATCGGAGCCGAAGATGACTCCTGAACTCGTTGCATCGGTCATTTTGGAATAAGCAAGATGAACTGGAATCGACAGATACGCTTTGAGCTGTGTGCATTCAATGGCGTATACATCGCAACCGCATTCTTCCAAATGAAGCCTTATCACAGAGTGTACTAGCCGTCCCCGATCCTTATTTGCACCAACTGTATCTCATCATTAACAAAAGAAACTCGTTTAATTGATTATGGAATACTCGCAGCTACCACATTGCAGAATGCGATACTTATCTCACGCTAGTGCAGCTGAATCTGCATTAAAGCTAGAAAATCCACAACGCCAAGCAAAAAGGAGGACTCAGCTTAAATATAGCCATCACCTCCTTTCCCAGCGCGAGGGCGCGCTATGCAGACTAACTCCAAGAAGCCTTAAAAATCTGATCAACCAATACAGCGGAAGAGAGGCGGTGACATATTATTGAGCCCATCTACAACTTTGCTATGGGCACATTTGGAAAGCAGAAGAAGACCCAGACTGGTTTGAAGCGGGTATCACTTAACTAGAGCCAGTTATCTCAGCTAAATGAGTTGCTCTGCTTGAGTATTAAAGAGACCATTCCACGAAGACGCTCACTGCACCCAGGAAGGTTAGAAGTGATACCCATACCAAGAAGAGTACCAGACGCTACGCCACCAAATACTGGCTGAACCATGTAGCAGCCACTAACTTTCTGCTGACAGAAAATTTCGTGGGATCCGTGCGGGACCGAAAGTTTGCTTTCGGCCCAAGTATAGTAAATACTGCACCACTGAAGTCAGAATAAAGCAACATCATCACTAACTTCGGAAAACAAATAGAGAGGTGGGCTGAATACTAGCATCATCTATACTTACATGAGAATGTCGTCACTAACGCAGACATTGAAGACATACTACTCCTGTCAACAATGGATGAGCTGAATAATCCTCCTCCTCCTGCGACCAAATGAAGTTATTGACAACTTTGCTAGCAGTAAAGATCCAGCTAGTGATTGCATTAAACCTGAAATCATCAAGGTCGGCAAAATGATTTTTTTATCACATATATATACTTCTGCGCCAGTGCTGGCAGGAGTGTTCGGTTCCGCAAGACATGTGAGACAGAATCATTACAATGCTTAATTAAAGGTTATCGCGTTGATTGTAATAAATACCGCGGCATCTCTCTGCTCAGTGTTGTCGGAAAGGTATACGCTCCTGTTTGATTGAAAAGACGTCAGCCACTTGCAGAGAGAGTTTGCCCAGAGGGGCAAAATATGCTTTTAGAGCAGAAAGGTCAAGTTTTGACATAGTGTTCTCCTTACGACAACAGCAGGAGAATTGCCGAATGACAAGAAACCATGGTACCCCTGCTTTTATTGATCTTACTAAGGCATTTGACCTTGTTTAGCAGGAGCAGCGTCTTCGGGATATTACAAAAAATATGATGTGGCCCCACACCCCTGAGAATGATAACCCATTTTCATGAAGACATAAAGGGTTCCTTAACATTGTGTTATATAGCGTCAGGACCCCTAGGTTGGGAACGGTCGTAATTAGTAAGTTCCCCGCTGCAACAAAACCCCAGTAGCCGTCTTTTAGTGATGGTCTAGTTGTTTAATTTTCTGGTTGTTATGGTAACGGCTACGACGACACAGTTATTTCCCCCTTGACTGTGCATTTTTCATTTCTAGGCTTCTGTAGCTGTCATGCCTGTCAAAATTCAGATTCCGCCTAACCAGAATTTGATATGCACACAAAGGTCAGACGTAACTCAGCATAACAAATAAAGACGTAAGACACACCGGCTTTTTATATAAAAATATATTTTGTTTTGAAATTATTTTCGTTTTACACATAGATTTTCAATAGTTAAAAAAATAACAGTGTGGCTTACTGTTCATTTCAGTGACGGAGAGGGGCGTGTGGAAACGTTATACTCTCGACAGTCGCACGTTTCCTATCGGCGTCTCTTTCTTCTTATTCTCTCTTCTCTCTTCTCTCCTTCTTCTTCTTCTTCTTCTTCTTCTTCTTCTTCTGCTCTTCTGGTTAGACTCCAAAATCACCTCTTATATTTACATGATTTTGGCTTGTTTGTTTCCAATCCACGCGATCTGTCAATCAACTGCTCGATAATATAACACGCGTTCTGTTGGTCACGTTTTGACAATTTTTCGCCGCCTCCTGGCCCAGAACCATCGTCCGATTTTTCTTCAGCTGACCGACACGTGAATTTATCACTCATGCTTAATTCTATACATTCCAGAGTTACGAGGAAGTCACGTTTCCTTGTTTTGTAAACAAAAAAATCGTCGTCCGATTTCTCTGTTTACGACGTAAACTTTTTCGTTTCGACTGGTGGACAATCGATTATTCGATGCCCACTTTTTAAATTATTTTATTAAAGAAGTTTTTTTTTTCTTTTCAGTTATGTATCGGATGGTCCCAGCCATCCATTACATAACAATTCAATGGGGCACTTTCAGAATCTTTTCCTTTCCTCGGTTGTGTAAAACCGGTTAGTGTTATTGCGACAACTCATTTTAGCATATTTTCGACTTCTGTTCATGAAAATGAAATTGGCGTCTATATTTGAATAGGAAGATAATGCCTTTTTTAAGATTAGAACTGCACGCCTGTGAAACTCTTTTCCGTCTGGGTGCTTCCCACCAGACTACAACTTGGATAGCTTCAAGTCCAACGTTAACAAATTCCTAATGAACCGCCCTCTTAAGTAAACACTTCATCAAATCGCCACATAAACGTGATGTACTTGCAATAACCCTTATCTCTGAGTGGCTTCCGGACCCTGATAACTGGTGACCACTTTGTAAAAAAAACAAAACAACCTAGCCCGTCTATGTGCAATACTAAAGTTCGCATGTTCCTCATCATGGAACTGTTGTTCGTAGGTGATGCAGCATTAGGTGCTAAATCTGAGGAAGCCCGAAAAATTAATTGAGTACCTTGCCCATGCTTGCAACGAGTTTGCTCTGACAATTAGCTTCAGAACACAAATGTCATGGCTCAAGATATCAGCAAGGCTCCTTGCATATCGATTAGCGGTTACACCGTTGAGGTTGTTAAAGACTTAGCCTATCTAGGCTCAATTATTTCCGACAACCTTTCACTGCACGCTGAGGTACACACGTGCGTCGGGAAAACAGGAACAGCTATGACCCGCCTGACCAAGAGAGCGTTGAGTAACACCAGGTAGGTCATAAACACAAAGATGAGAATATATCAAGCCCCTGTCCTCAGCATATTACCACTCTGCAGTGAGACATGAATCCTCTACAAGCACCAAGAGTGCAGACTAAACCCCTTCAATCTGCAAATCTAAGACAGGTATTAGGCATTACATGAGAGGTGCGCGTTCCAAACAAAGACGTTCTTGCAAAAACAACTCTTTCAAACACCTGTGCCCTTCCCTCCCAAAGACGTCTGGGCTGGCTAGAGCAAATGTTTCGCATGCAGGATGGCCGACTCCCAAAGACATCCTGTATAGCGAGCTTTCAACTGGCAGCAGACCAACCGGACGCCCATGACCCTGAATGTGTGCAAAAGGGACTTTAAATAACGAAACATAACCCCAGTTAGTCTCGTGACTCCTGGAGAGTTAAAGCGCGTCCACCTGATCAAAGAGATTAGAAATACACATTGGGAGGAGAAGAGAGGCAGGCGCAAGGGCACAGGTTCAGCAGCAACACCGGTAGAGAATGATCAGGATTATCACTGCGGAAAATACAATAACATCTGCCGGTTCAATATCGGTCTTTTCAGTCAAAGAAAACAGTGCCATTAGTCATGACAATCTGCAAGCGCGATTCACTATCATCTATTTGGACTAAAGGAGGCCAACAACGAAACATTCAAAACCGTAAATCCACATTTTCCAAAATCAAATTGGGTAAATGTTCTAATGATAATAAATGACAAGGTTGCTCAGTTTTTCGCGGCATACTAATATAACACTACAGATTTTTGGTTGTATATATAATAGACCAGAACGTCTACAACAATATATTAGAATTCAAATAATGTACGAAGGTTTCTATGAATTCTATGATGAATAGTGCCTTACTGAGGTAGCGATCTATGTTTATTGATGAGAAACTAGGCAATTGTAAGTCAAATATTTAGCTATTGCATGCATAGTTATAATACATGTGCTTAAACTTCATAAAAAACAAATGTTTATCAGCAGTTTTACAAAATTGGCATTTGTAACTTTATCTTAACGCAAATCCTATTAACAAAGTATTTTTCCTGACAATGCATTTTTCTACCCTGCTTTCGAGCAAGCTCCAATACTTTAAGTTCAATATAAAATAATTTTTTGGAGCTGCCTTCTGTAAATTATCTGTTGGTTCAGTGAGTGGCCTTCGCGCCCTGATAAATGGTGATTCTCATCTCTCTCTCTTTCTCCTTCTCTCTCTCGTTTATATATATATATATATATATATATATATATATATATATATATATATATATATATATATAAGCGTGTGAGTGGTTCTATCAGGTTCAGCTTACTTACCTTCCGTTATCTAACAAGAAAGGGTATGTCAACGAGATATGACTTATATTGACTATATTAAACACCTAAACGCTCGATGTATTCTTCGATTATCTCAGCATTTATTCTCAGTCGTCATCAACACACACTTCACTTGCCGCAGCTAATTTACAATGGTTGAAACTTGCGAACCCCAGTCCAAAAATTTTAGGCACAGGCACCCCTACGGTGGGTATACATAGTCTTTCACAGATGGAAGGAGTGTCTCTCTCTCTTTATATATATATATATATATATATATATATATATATATATATATATATATTATATAGTATTATTAAATTCATTAATACAATTAAAATAAAAGAAAACAGTGTTTGTTGTAATGGATATATATATGATAAGATCGACAGGCATATATATTTAGAACTATGTTTATATTAAGTAATATAATTGAAAATATATAATTAAAATTAAAAATTAAAAATCGGTTTCATAAGGAAGAACAAACAAAATGAATAAAGTGTACGATCGTTTCGACAACCATGTTCTTATTTTGATAGACAATAAACTTTAGTTTTATCATATAGTTTTTTTTTTCCAAAAAGTCTCCTCGTAAGCAAAAATATTGGGTGGGTATTTATCTGAAGAGACCAAAAGTAAACCTAACATGTTTTTTTTTGTTTTGTTTTTAAGTAAGGCAGATGTATCTGGAAAAAATTTAAAATATAAATGGAAAACATTTATTTTTTATGTTGATAAAGAACGTTAGATAAAATGAACACAAAATAAAAAAATAAGATAAAATCTGGGTGAAAGGTAATATTAAGCGAGTGTAAATGTTAAATATTTTTAACAAACTAATAAATCCTTTTTAATTGTTAGCCGTCTAAAAACCGCACGTATCATTGTCAACGCATTCCTCGGGATGGTAAATGTACTTCATAAATGCTTGAAAATGTTGACACATACAAACTTTAAAAGGAGACGCCAATAGAATAATATTAAGAGTTAAAATCGTTAGTGGCGTTTAATTTAAAATTAGCTGAAATATTTCAATTACAAAGAGGGATAATTTAATTCAAATTGAAAAAAAAGGAGAAACTGCCAAAGGGGGGATGACCACTAATTAATTAATAGTGTAATTTCTATAATAAATAAATCCTATTGGAACTGATTAAATAAAAATAATATTTTAAATTAGTAATTATAATTTTCTTATATATTTCACTTTGAATTAATATGTTACTATTTTTATTAACGTAAGTCTTATAAATAATAGAACTTACATTAATGATAATAGTAACATATTAATTAAAATAAACTATATAATATAATTAAATTAAATGCAAAATAATGGTAAAATATCAGATAATATAATAATAACAACAATAACACTAATAATAATAATAATAGTAATAATAATAATAGTAATAATAATAATAATAATAATAATAATAATAATAATAATAGTTATTTAGTTATCACTTATAAATTGTAAGATTGATTAGTAATAAGACAATTTTATACTTTATGGTGGCTTAAATTTGTCGAATCTAAGCCAACGTTTATGAATGTATCCGGAAAAATCGACTTTTATGTTCAAGACAATGGCATTATTTATAGTATATTTTAAAATCTTAAGGTTTCATATCTACAAAGTGGACAGAATCCATCCCCCGGCATGTATTATATGGTTTTAAGAACCTACTATTTCCCATTTAAAATTGGAGGGAATATATATATATATATATGTGGGTGTGTGTGTGTGTGTTTTTATTTATATGGGTGGGTCTGTATATATATATATATATATATATATATATATATATATATATATATAAATGCGCCTTTTATCAATTAATTTAATAATAAGTTCATACCACGTGGCTTCTAAACATGCTGTCATCATAGCAAACAATACAATTAAATATCCTATGTAAACATGCTGTATTTCATTTGGGCAATTCTTTAAATTGTTAATGCATTGTAGGTTTGGCATTATAAGATGTTGGCTTTTCCCAGCCGGAAAACTAACCGAACCAAGCAAACATGATTAATAACATTTTATTTTATTAGGTGAATTATTTAAATTGTTTACGTTCATTGAGCTTGAGATGTTTCGAAAAAATTATAAATTAAAAAAAAAAAACATGTTGTATATTTAAAAAAAAGTACATTTATTTATATTGACAACTAAGGGAGCATACTGCATGAACGACCCATATGCCACCCAAGTAATAGTTGAAAAGGTTTTTGGAATATTTAATATATATGCTAACAATACAACCCTACCAATTGTATAGGTGAGAAAAAAATAATAGAATAGAATGGATTTCAAAGACATAAAATTAGAGATTCAAAGCACAAAAGGAGGTTTTACTGCATTGTTTACTTCTTCAGTAAAGGGTTGGATTTTTGTGTTAATTTAAGTTTTTACTCAGGGAAATCTACGATATGATGTACGGATACTATTAATTGCTATACTAAATCTACTCCTTACATTAATTCTTACGATTCATCAAAGTCTAAAGTCAGACATTTATTTTTCAGAAATTATATCAGAAGGATAAGACAGGAAGTTGGTAGTCTTTCTTTGCCAAATTACGATTAAGGGTTCATCTTGTGGTATTGTATGAAGTTATATCATAACAATATTTCGTATTATTTTACACTAATTAGAAACGGATTTACTAATGTAACAGTCAAGTTTTAGAGTTTCAAACTTTAGACCGTAAACCTACTGAATTATGTCGTAAGATTTGTCTGAAATAATAAAAAAAATATATTAGAATATACATTATTAGGGGGTTCTGGTGTTTAAGTACAGAACTTAAGACACATGGGATGACATTTACATTGCTTGTCTGATTTGTAATATGTTGCCAAATTAATTAATTGGATTAGTTTTATTAGCTTACACACAAGAACTCACACGCACATATATGCATCTCTCTCTCTGTCTCTCTCTCTCTCTCTATATATATATATATATATATATATATATATATATATATGTCCACACATAAATTTATACATGCATACATTAAGACCATCAGAGGTATTTCTACAGAGAACAAAAAATATTTCATATAAAGAAGCTGCACCATTTCTATTATTTTTCCTGCGTATGCCAGAATAAATTTTCTCATGAAATACACCTACTCAGTTTCTCTGTCGGTATTAAAAAAAGTCCATTCAACAAAATCGACTAGACCGGAAACTAATCTGAATATTGTACCTACTAATCATATGTAGGCAACACTTGCAAAGAGTAACATGAATAAATGAATGTTAAATTAACCGCTTAATTCAATATTCGAAGATGTGATGTCAACAGAACTTTTGAACATTTTTCTAATATCCAAAATATTACACTCACATAACGATGTAATTGTAGCAACGAGTTTGATTTTTTCATAATAAAGAATTGTATATATATATATATATATATATATATATATATACATATATATATACGTATACATACATATATATACATATATGTTCCATTCGATTTAGCTTTCAATATAAGATATATAGAGAAAATTATGATAGATAACGAGATGAAATCTTCCGTAACGTTAACAGTTATAGCAATAATAAAAAAGTAAAATATCGGTCATTATTATACTAGGTGATATACTGCCATCTCCGAGGTGGCTAACTGAGATTATTGTTTTCTATGGCAGAAATATTTCTAATGTAGGTTATGAGTATCGTAGGTTTGGCAATCTATTGTGGAAATGTACGTACATTACATTGCAAATGCATGTGCATCTCATCTGAATTGTATTCCCGCTTGCTTCTTGTGTTACGAGGGTATTAGTAGAGAAATAGGTAAATATATGGTCTGACAACTTGATTTGTAATATGTTAACAGTAAGCATATGGGCTATAAAAAAATGAAATGATTTATGATGTTTAACGGCATTAGTCCGTGAACATGTGTTTTAATAATAAGCCAAAAACATATCCAGAAAAAGGCTGAGTTATAAATAGGCGGACGTTTATGGTGTTGGCATCTGACAAATCCTGTGATCTAGCCACGTGTAAAATTTATATAATTAAAGACAGTACAAGTGTTAAAATCGGTTACTAAAAATTGTCACATTGTCTCTTGTTTTTATCATCATTGTTGGACGCTGGCATATTTTAGTGAGAGGTTTTTATTTTACGATATTTTGAAATATTTTTCTATTGTGAGATGTATTCTAGCATATGTTTCGACTAATGTAATATCCAACACCAAACGTATCATTATACAATGTTAAATTCTCCTATCGTGCTGTCGAACCTGGGATATATATATATATATATATATATATATATATATATATATATATATATATATATATATATATGCGGACGCGTGTGCTGATAAAA
This sequence comes from Euprymna scolopes, assembly GCF_053919585.1. Classification (NCBI taxonomy): domain Eukaryota; kingdom Metazoa; phylum Mollusca; class Cephalopoda; order Sepiida; family Sepiolidae; genus Euprymna; species Euprymna scolopes. The sequence continues at coordinate 15,049,102 of NC_136508.1, forward strand.
GTTCTAAAGTAATGAAGCAGTGAAATCAAGCAAAAACAAAGTAAAGCCTGGATAATCAATTTTATAATTTAGCAGATAGTAAGATCGATAGAAAGGTTAACATTGTGTCGCATGCATTTGAATGGAACAAATTTTCTCTCAGTTTTAATAATTAAACCTCGTCGATTCCTGACATAAAGTTGAACGAAAATCCATAACAATAAAACTCGAAGATCACAATCTCTTGACCACTGGACGATTCATGCGTCCACCGATTTTTTTAGATACTCGCCTCTCCCCCGAAAGTTACTTGTATTTTTGTCATCAACTTGCACGTACCATTATCAAAAGCATTTTTTTTATTATTACATTTTCACCCCAAACAAGGCAAATTGCCACTTTGGTGTAGGGGGCTACTATCAGGGGAAACAACTACTGGGGTACTATGTAGGGATTTGGGCAGCAAGGTGTCGGTTCACGTTACACTTGAACTTCTGCACGTCAGTACTGTTGGGGAAGCAGGGACCTGGACTGGAATTCCAGAGTCTTACGGTTCTGGGGAAGAAACTATTGGAGTAAAAAGATCTTTTACATCTAGGGATCTCTACAGTGTGGGGGTGGGATCTAGTAGCCTGTCGGGTTTGTCGAGGGTGCTCGCGTCGTGGGGGCACAAGTGATTGCAGTTCGTCAGAGCATTCACCACTAAAATACTTGTAGAAAAGGCAGAGGGATGCAACATTTCGTCGATGGGACAGAGGCTGAAGCTTAGATGCCAGTTCAGGGCCTATCAGGTTTGCGACTCTCTTTTGAACCTTGTCAAGGAGCGAGAGACTAGTAGCAGATGCACCATCCCAGATGTGGCAGCAATACTCCATACATGGGCGAATGGTGGCCTTATAGAGGTACAGGATACTTTCGGGTGTTAGTTTTCTAGCACGGTAGAGAGAGCCTACCTTTCTTGCAGCGGCCCTGACAATGCCTTCAATGTAATTGTTCCAACTCATGTTTCCTGTGAACGTTAGGCCAAGGAGTTTGGAAGATGGACTCTCAGATAAAGAGTCGTTGGCCATTGCTATGGGTGGTAGAGAGGGTTTCTTGTAATTATTGAATGAAACTAGTTTAGTCTTGGCAGCATTGAACGCGACCAACCACTTTTGTCCCCATTCCACTACAGATTGGAGGTCTTCCTCTAGTGTTTCTGCCATTTCTTTAGAAATGTGTTCATTTGTCTTCCTGTCGTGTCTGTCATAGAGTGTAGTGTCATCAGCATATATACCCATCTCAGAGGCAATGTTGTCGGGGAGGTCATTTATGAATATCAGGAACAATAGAGGTCCAAGGATAGAACCCTAATTTAAGGGAACAAAACCAAAAATTCTCGCTTACATTTTTACGACGGGGCGCTACCTAAATCACACCATATCTTGTACGTAATAGATATTTCAGATTTCCAAAGCTTTAAAAACAAAAGCTGCTGGCATAGACCTATGAATTTGTCAAACCCTTAACTTACCTCATCCCCCACTTTGAGCCAATAGAATGCGCTTACGTATTGAGCAACTATCGTTCACAAGAAGCATACGTTATTGGTTTTTTTTTCGTTTTTTTTTCTTTTTTTAGCAAGGGTTTAACCACTTATCAAGGCCCGGAAGCCACTCTGGGATAAGGGTTATTGTAAGTACAGTACGTTAGTGTGGATATATAGAGTTTATAATTAAGGGATGGGTCATCAGGAATTTGTTTACGTTGGACTTGAAGACATAAAAGTTGTAGTCAGGAGGGAAGCAGGCAGATGGAACAGAGTTCCACATGCGTCTAGTTCTAAGAAAGAAGCTTTGTTCATGGAATCCGCGTTTTGAATTAGGCATAGATAAAAAGTTGGGAGAGTTTTTGACAGTGGATTAGGCTAGACGGGTGTTTTTTTGTAAGAGATTGCCGAGGGGGGAAGAGATTGGAGTTCAGATGGTCACCTGCCATGGAAATAACGATAAACAAAGATAGGGTTGCAAGGTCTCTTCTGTGGGAGAGAGGTTGCAGGGAATTAAAAGGGCATCCCCCACTAAGCCACGAAATCTATTTTGTACTCTGCAAAGGCAGGATATTTTGTTTTTAGCAGCTCCTTCCCAGATATGGCAACAGTATTCCGTCCTTGGGCGTACTTGGCTTTTATATAGATAGAAAATTCCATCAGTAGTGAGATATCTTCTGGAGCGGTAGAAGGATCCCACCATCTTTCCAGCGACCTTGGCAACAGAATTGATGTACGTGTTCTATTTCAGATCAGTATTGAAGGCCAAGCTCAGAAGCTTGTCAAAACATGGTGCTACTCCTGGACGAGAGTCACCCATTTCAATTGATGCCAGATGGGGATCAGAGCGTTGATGATGTAAATATATGAGGTTGGTTTTAGATGCATTAATGGTAGCCAGCCACGTCTTCCCTCACTGAACCACTCGTTCGAGATCAGAGGAGAGAGATTCCGAGAGAGATCTGTCATTTACAGCTTTTGATGGGTTGCTGTAGAAAGTCGTCTCATCAGCATCGATGTCAACGAATGATTGAAGGATGTGTTTTGGGAGATCATTGCTGTAGATCAGGAAGATAGTTGCGCCCAGGATGGGCCCTTTAGGTACTCCGGCATTAATAATGCAGGCCTCTGATTTTTGTCCATCAACCACTACTCTTATGAGTCTATCAGAGAGAAATGATTTAATGATAGAGGGAATATTTCCAGTTATACTGTAGCTGGAGATCTTGTGAAGTAGGCTTTTATGCCATACCTTGTGGAAGAGCTTTGATATGTCAAGGGAAATTGCCCTAGGCAGGAATCCTTTGTCAGGAGATTCACTAATCCTGTGAGATATAACGGTTAGCACATCTGCGGTAGATCTTACAGAACGGAAACCATATTGCATGTCACTAAGAATGCTAATTCTGCTGAGGTGGTTGACTATTTCTCTATTTAATATGGATTCCTCAATTTACTCATGCCACACAGGAGACTTATTGGTATGTACTGAGAGTTAGATGACTTATCACATGAGTTCTTAATTACAGGACACACTGATGAGTTTTTCCAGGGTGTTGGAAATCACTTCTCCTTAAGGCAACGTTTAAACAGTTTCGTAAGTATGGGATAAATTTCTGGTTGAAGCCTTTTTAACACTATTGTCGGGATGGCGTCAGGTCCAGTAGCTTTACTGGAATCAAAGTTCTTGATTAGCTTGACGACCTCATGATATTTGTATGTTACCTAGCGATTCTGTGTTATAGGAGGACATATGGGGAGTTGATGGCCTTCGTTGCATAGGACCGAATTAGCTGCAAAATTCTTGGCAAATAGTTTGGCCTTGCCTTAAACTGAGGAAATGGACTCTGCTCCGTTGATAATGGTTGGGATAGAACGCAGACTTCTGTTCAGGGTCCTATTTGTTATTTGCCAAAACTGGTGGGAACCAAGCCGCTGATCAGGTGCTTTAGATTTAACAGACTGAGAATATAGCTCTCTTGCATTTTTTATTACTCTTTTACAGTGGTTGTTGGCTTTCCTGAAAGCAGCTTTAGTCTAAGTGCATCTATTACGTTGGTAGCTATGGAAAAAGAATTTATGGCAGCAGCACATTCTGGAGAGAACCATGGCTGGCTGTAAGATTTTTGTTGGCATTTTTTAGATGGTAGATGTAGATGTTAGCCGAGGGGTGCTCATACAGGATGTGTTTTTTTTTCTCAGATAGTAACACCGCTGTTGTGGGACCGATAGAGGGCGAATATAAATGCAGTGGTGTAAGCAAGTGCATCCCGGAAGCACATATAAAGTAAATTAGGATCTTCTCTAGAGATATCTCTGCCACATGGGAAGCCATCTTTAATGTTGGCACCCATTCAATGCCCATGGCGATCTTGGGGATAAGATTTAGATGTTAAGTTAGAGTATCCGTTTATTATGAACCCATCTAGGGAAGTTTTCTGCCCTATTCCAGTTTCGCTTAGAAAGAATATGTCCGGTGTCGTCTCCTGTAATTGGCGCTCAACCTCTGGAAACTTGGAATGTAGACCCCTAATGTTTGAGAAGTAGGGGTCTACGTTGGAAGATGGGGTTCTAGGTTTATACGAGATTTTTTCTGGAGATGTTTAATGTTGAAGTGTTGGGGTTTGTGGAACAGGTCGGCATAATTTTTTTTAGAGCAGTACAGAGAAGGAAATTAGGAGAGAGAAAGAGAGGATTTTTTGTAGCACATGAAAAGGTAAAGCCGTAACAATTGCCCACTAGTATGGCATCTAGAGACCCCGCCAGAGACTACTGCATGGTCCAGTGCTTTGACCCTAATTTACGTTTTTTTGTCAGCAAGAAAAACACATTTATAGCACCCTCACATAAAAGCGAAAATCCCTTTGAAAGTAACATAAAAAATCACTTCATTCACTTATGTATATCTTCTTATCTGTTTATTTTTGGACGCGGTAGGACGTGAAATCGATACAAAAACTGTGATAGCTGTTGCCCTCCTGTATTTTATGTTGTCAGTTATGTGCTTCTCAGTTTATTAATTCCTTCTAAAATGCATTTTGTTTTGTGTAATTTTCTGCGTACCATTGTGTCATCTATACAAGAAACTCCCATCAAAGTAAAAAGTAAAAACAATAAAATACATAATGATATTTCCAATACAAATTAAAAAAAATAAACAAAGCACTAACTACAATTATACGCAATACAAATCAACATTCACCTACTGTACAACACAACAGTTGTATCAGCAAATTATATTAAATTTTTAACTGGAAAATATACAACAATAAAGTAAACTTTCAAAAAGTCCAGCTCTAAAGAGAATTGCATTAGGAGTTCCGAAAATAATTAAACAATCGTGATTCGCCTTAAACAAGGTTTGTTATTCATTTTTGTGTATTTTTTTTGGGGGGGAGGGGGCAACTTCATCGAAAATATAAAAAAATCGTGCAGGGGTTTAATAATGCACAAATCAGAACACATTACAATAAAATCTGCTTTCCTTTTCATTTTCTTACAATCCATTTCTTTTCCGGCAAATCAAACTCGTTTTATAAAATTAAGCTAAGAATTAAACACAATTTTAGAAGAAGAATTTTTTATGGCAATTTTTTCTCAGATTTTTCCCTGCATGTTTTTACGTTTAAGATTTTTCTTACTTCACACATAATTTTAACCGCCATTATTTGCTGTCAATTTAAATATACATAGGTTTTTTTCTGTTCTAACTCGCAAAACGGAGATATCTGTATCTACTTTGCGTGTATATATATATATATATATATATATATATATATATATATATATATATATATATATATACATTCATATATATGTGATATTCTTTGATTACATGTGTATGTACGTTTCTTCTTCCATTATTCTATTATATACATTGCCTTGCTTCTATAAATACCATTTCTTTATGTATTTTATTTTTGTTTTACTGTTCTAAAAACATTTTTAGTGAAGGCTGGTATTTTCTTTTCTATATATTTAATTGTTGGTTTGATTGCGTGTTTGCTATTTTCTGAAAGGATCACGTTTTTTATATCCTCAACACAAACACCCTATTTTTATAGCATTACTTTGGATCACGGCTGGATCGCCAACAAATTTGTGATATATTTTGTTTCCCCCCTTTTTATAAAGACTGAATTCCTGATGTGCTCAAATTTTCTTTCTACAATGAGTATATAGTGTCTTTCTAACCGTCTCTATGTGCGTCTTGTTTAACGTGTGGGTGGATGCGGTCTAAGGAACCTTCTAGTATATATGTTGATTGTTTCTTTAAACTCGCAGCGTACATCTTCCAATTCCAATTATATACACAAGTCTTATATACAATCTATATACGTTTATCCAGTCAGTTTCTGATACACACAGTCAAGGTCATTTGCGTTATTACCATTAGTATTTTTTTTACTGGTGGTATATGTGTGGTTTATATATATATATATATATATATATATATATATATATATATATATATATATATATATTAAATTCGATGGTCGATGAGTTGTAGAGAGCATCTGATATGCCAAATTTCTGACAATGATGATTTTATTTCGCCTACGAGTTAACTCAGATAACCCTCGCATTGTTGGCTTGCGTTTCTCTCTCCAGCACATCTATTCGCTAATCTGGACGCGTCTCTTCCGGCAAAAATCAGAGACCAGATTTACATGCCAAAGAAAATCTACCTTGTTTTCTTTCTTTCATGCTCTCTTTCTCATTCTTTCGTTTTTTTCTACGTTCTCTTTTAAAAAATAGTTGTATTCCCAGTACTATCGTCGATCCAAGCCAGAAAGTTTTAGATACGTCAGCAATTTAACCATAGCACATTTCTTTCACTGACTAACCTGCAAAACGAAATCACAATTTTAAATATGCCGGCGTAATACGGTATGGATTACATCTCACTTTGTTGTCGTGACACCCAGATTTCATCCTTTCTCTGTTTGTAACATGACGCACTAAAACATGGCTAGGAAACCAAAATGGATGCTTTATAGCTGTGTGTGAGACGATTATAGTGATCATTATGTTGTAGCTGTTGATTACGATGATGATGATGCGTATATATTTTTATGTTTGTGGTGTCTATATAATTATGGCATTGTCGTAGTCCTTTGTTCTTTTGCGTGCCTTTTTCCTTCATGTGTGTAACACACACACACACAGATATATATATATATATATACATAAATATATATATATGTAACACACATACATATATATATATATACATATATATATATAACACATACACACATATATATATGTATAAATATATATATATATGTATATATTTATATATATATATATATATATATATATATATATATATATATATATATACAACGATCCTACATCCTCTTTTTGTGCTCCTTGTCTTCCATATCGCCTCATTGATCTGGAACCAAATCAATGCATGTTTTTTTATGTTAAAAAGCAATCTTATCCATGCTTCTTTTTACAATCTCTAGGTTTTTCGCACGCAAGGCATTTCTGATTTAATTCTATTTTCTCTTCTTGATATTTTCCAGGTAACCAGAGTGTTTTTATACTCGCTATGTATACCTACTCATCTATATCGTCATTTCAGTATTCACTTAGAAAATACTTAGTATGATTTTCGTGGAACTATTCTCCATGTTTTTGTTTTGTTTTACAATGGAGGTTCTTGTGATATGTTTATTGGTTCTGTTGGACATTTTGTCGGAAAAGACTTGTTTACTGATACTGACCGATTACTAAGCTGGCTCTGTCCACGCTATTTTGCTAGATTTTTTAGAAAAAAATAATCTACGCCTTGCTTCCGTATGTATATGCACAATTGTAGGGTTTGATGTTGAACTCAGTCGATATTTCCCGGTATCCACAGAGAGGGGAATATAATGATGATCACTACGTCCTATTAATCTAGTCAGATGTTTTTTCGCATCAACTGGTGCCTGTCCATTATTTGCTATATTATCAGTATTATCAGCGTTTTAATGTTTAACAATTTTTATGTATCTTTGTGGCTAATGAACAATGTCAAAGTTGCATCTTTCTCCATGGATAAGACGATTGTTATGTCAGTTATATTATTTTTATAGACAAGCTCTGTCTTGCAGATTTTCTTTACACCGCGTATACATTTAGTACTAATTTTCCCTTAATTCTTACATGGTGGATGGTATTGTTTTCTTTTATTAAAAAAAATTCTTCATCGTCTAGCACTTTAATGTCCATATCTTAAACAATCTGGAGGCGCTACGTTTGAAGGTTCGTCCTAGCTCTGATAAAGCAAATGAAACCTTTTTAATAACACACTTAAAGACATGTATTAGGAAAAAATAGTTATATCTTGTTAAAGTTGACTTTAAGCAACTTCTGTGATGGCCTCAAATTGAGTCTATTCACGACGAGCAAGTTGTTCTACGATATTGGTTAGATTTTGTTGGTGGAACTGGCCAAGGTACTGAGTTCTCGGGGTGTGATCTCCTAACCTGCTTAACGCATATGTCAGAAGATAAAATACTAAAAACATAGGTGGTTCCTTTCATGATTCCTTTATCTCTCAATGTGTAGGATTGTTTTCAGTTCAACTAGTGTAACATCATATTATGTGTGTTTGCAACATTGTAAGAAGATTTGTTATTACAAAAGGTATGTTATAGGCACAAATTAACTATAAAAGCAACGCAGTGACTACACTATTGTATGCTTTTTGCTAGAAAATATAAGCCATATTTATACGTCTACTCAAATTCTTCAAGGATAGTCTTATTTATAATAATTGATTCTTGGTTCCTAGGTATTTTCTCGCGAATCTTGAGAGATTTTGTCAAGTAATCCTCTAGAATAGATTGATTGAATGCGTGATAAACAACGTAGGTTGCAACAATGAAGTAAATACAATTGTAGTGTATAAGGTGTTGTGTTACACTTATTCTTAAGAAAAATTGTGTACCTTTAAATATCTATGATGGTGGGGCATTTAAAGTCTGAATATGTGGGTGACCTGCTACTTATTAACAATTAAGCTTAAGCTTATATTAAAAGACAGTGATCCAATAAACGTCAAGCTATTGATCTCAGATGACTACAAATATTGCATCTTAAATATTTTCGTAGAGTATAAAATGAGCCGTCTGCTGTATAAGTGTGTTGCAATATAAATATTTGTAACAATATATACGTCTGTCGAAATAATCTGTTCGAAAAATTTCATGAAACAAATCTAGATTATGTGTTTTGATTTGTTTGAGCAATAGCATTTTGTTGTCATTCATACTAACATGTACGTAATTACGAAATATACACAACATATCACACAAACACACACACATATATACATGCTATGCATACATATATAAACGCATATATATAGTATATATAAGATCGAACATTTATTGACTTGTCATTGGAATGTGCTAATATTTTGATCCCTTGAGAGTGATGTATATTTAATATAACTTATGAATGTAGTGAAATTAGAAAATATAAACATCTTATAACTTAGATAATTACTGAAGATACAATAAGAGTTTTCTCAAACAAGAACCCCTCCTTATTACTTTGGTAAAAAGATGTGCTTTATGGCATTCATCGTAAAGTGTCGGAACAATATATATATATATATATATATATATATATATATATATATATATATATATATATATATTATATATATATTAAGTAATGTGATTGATAATTTAAAATTTAAATATCAAAGTATGATTAAATTAAAAATCCGTTTCATAAGAAGGAACAACAACAAAATCATTTCATAATCAGTGATTTTGTTGTTGTTCCTTCTTATGAACGGATTTTTAATTTAATTATAATTTGATTTTTTAATTTTAAATTATCTATCACATTACTTAATATTGAATTATCTCTAGGATATTTACATATCGAGCTTATTATATATCTAAATTACAACGAGCACTTTTTCTTTCCTGTATTTTAATAAAACTAGTAATTTCACTGTTACATTTAAATACACTCAGCTCTTTAGACTATTGTTCTTATATCCTTTAAATGTATATATATATATATACATATATATATATATATATTTATATGTTTATATTATATATATATGTGTGTGTTTATATTAAAATCATGTTAAACGTAATATATCATAACATGGCGTGCACTACTGCTTTCTTTGTAATTTATCAAGTTTCTACGGATGGATTATTTAACCATCAGCTCTCTTGTAATTTCTCACGTAATATTCAGTTTTTTTCAACCATTTCGTTGATATTATGTTTAAGTTGCAGTAAGTAATTAAATTGATTCGTTTTCTTTTTTCACTTTTCATCATTTTATTGAATTTTATTTATAGTGTTGTTATTTGTCATTGTTTATTTTACTGTGCTTGCAAATCTGTATTTTTCTCTTTTGTTATATCGGTTATTGTCTTATTCTACTGTTGAAACCTTACCAGTATGTTACAGTATTTGTAAACAAAGAGACTTAATAAAATTCAATATATTTTTTACAAAGTAGAAGCATGTTTAATGGAAAAAAATCAAAACAAAATATCAACTAACCTCACGGAAATAATATAACGGAATTACAATTTTAACTTTTATAAATTAAAAAAAAACAAGAAAATATCGCTAAAAGCAGTTATCATTATTCGTAACAAATCTATTGAAACAATTTAATATAATTGAATTCATACTGACAAAAATAGCTCTCATTTAGAGTCAAATTTATTTTATGAAAACCACTATCCTAGATTGTTTACTTCAACACATTTTTTCCATCTAGTGCTGAGTTGCATGCCGATTTGGTTTTACTCGTTTCTTTATGGATTTTTACTAAAACTTTTTATCGCACGAAAGATATAATTGTCGTCCTTGGCGTTTAATATTTCTTATGCATATAATTATATTAAAAAATATTAATAGTGTATGATATATAACCCTATTTGAAAATCAATTAAGTTACCCAGAACCTTCCGTGTTTAAACTCGTATTGAGTATTGAGGCTGAAATACATGACTTCGTCTTATAAGTTATGTTTAGTATTCAGCGTGGTCCACTTCAAAGTAGCCCATAAAAAGTATTAAAGAGGAGGAGCATTCCTTTATTGTTTATATTATCTATAACATTGTATAAATTATCTGTAGAGTTATAAAAGATACCGGAAGTGCTTTCCGGTGACATTTATACATTTTAGCAACGTTTAACAACACTTGCAACTACTGCCTGTAAATCTTCTCGGGGGGTTCACCTAACAGCGGAAGTAATGTTCTTCTTTTTTTTAGCCTAGATTATGAGGTTTACTTGCATATTTTTAAAGCCCCCACGGAATAAAATCATGTGATGACAACTCCAGGAAACGTAGTGTCCATAAATCTTTGATTATTGTTCTCTCTTCAGTGCACAGGTCATGAACTCATGTCGGTGATCTGTGAGCCGTGTGGCATGTAGTGCCATCTTTTTAGAAAAAAAAAGCAGTTGCATTTCTTCTTGTGGTGCCCGATGACCGTTAAGAGAAATATAAAAGTAGGTCATTCTTTATATATACGTAGTGCACACATATATAAAATGTGCACAATGTATACGATACATTTCATAAGAAATGAGGAGATTGACCTATCAGCAATAATATGAACGTTCCAGCGTCAGAATAAAGAAAGCAGCCTTTGTCATACATATGCGTCAAACGCAAAGTTTTGTAATTGAATTATTCAACACAAAACAACAATACAATAATTGATCAACAGGCGCTCGTTAAATGTTTATGAAAACAATGGGGCTAGTGTCAGCAACGTTAGAAGATGCATTACCATTTTAATAGTAACGACAGATATATGAACAACAAAGTGCACTCTGGACACCCAAGCACACTCACTGCAATCGTCGCTGGTAAAGGTGCATTGATATTTGGTATGGGAGAATGCATAAGAATCAGTCCTGGCGCACTAAAGGACCGCAAGGATTTCGCTGATCTTAAACATTTTGTATTACTTTGGAACGATTTTTTGTAGGTTGTTTATAAATTATTTAAATGATTAAATAACTACATATGATTTTTCTGTGCCTAAACTCGTACATATTAATTTCTTTTGTGAATTGCTTTACACACACACACAACACACACACGTACACACACCCATATATATGTATATATATATATATATATATATACATATATATGTATATAAATATATATATATAGTCATCGGCATGCAGCCTGTTTTGTTGTATCACAACACATCAGTGTCGCTAGACTAGCACCTCGCCCAAGCCGAGGATCAAACCTAGAATTAACGCGTTGGCAGTCAGTATTTCTACCGATCGACACACGGGAGCAGTGCCCGTAAATTATCTCACCAACATTTGTTCTCCATTTTTGCAAAGATTAAGCGTCGCATTTTTCACACAGTAAAGTAGATGTGTTACGACAGTGATCTAACCACACACACACACACACACACACACACACACACACACACACACACACACACATATATATATATATATATATATATATATATATATATATATATATACGAAGAGTTGTTCTAGCTTTGAACACTCTCCTACACAATAGTAGTTGGATGGCTTATCACAATAACTTAAGCATTACCAAGTAACTTTAAACGCCTATATGTTCTTCAAACAGACATCACCCAGAAATCTAAACAAATGAACACACTATCAATCCCCATAAAGAATAAAAGCAAATTGAAAGATTTGCTACCAAATTTTACGGATTAAATACCACTGCTCACCCCAAATACAACCCTTAACGGTAGGAGTTTGAGAATTCCATGTTAAATTTGGCTAAAAAAATGATTTTAAGACACAAAAAAAAATTCTAACCCGGTTACTTTTTAAAGTAAATAAGTTTGCCCAGAAAGTTAAAAAGGAGAAACATATATTCTTCCTCGCTGATGAGACAAAAATACTATAAACTTGACGCTCCTACTTATAAAAGACTTTGATATAAAAAAATTAAAAATCTTATAAAATAGCCCCTCGTAAGACGTTCTATTCTATTAATTCTGAGGCTAAACATTTACTGACTTCTCTAACCATTCATAGCTTCACTGAAATAATTTCGCCGGATACATGTCAAGGATCATAAACCCAATTTTTATGCCAACCCCTCTATCAGATTAATCTTTACATCTAACTCTAACTTAGATGTTGTAAGCAAAAACATATTAGATATAATCATTACTTCTGTTAAGTTAAAGTTAATTTCCCACTTTGACTAAATTCGGATTGCGTAATTAAGTGGTTTGTCTCCCTAAAAATATACACCTCCTTAACTTCATAACCTTCGGCATCCAAAATTATTATCAATTTCTCCGATCGTTTTAAATAAGACCCTAATCTTTGTTATAAGAAATTCTGACTTAACATATCTAGAAATTACATTAATTCTCCTAGCAAGAAATTCCTTTATACAACTTAACAACAAGTTTTGGACTATAAAGGACACCCCCGATAATTTTACACCTTGATTGGTCTTGGCTCTGCAGAAGTTACGGATTTAGTAGGGCTCTTCTTACTGAAAGAACTTAAATACCACTTTAAACATATCCAAGGGGGCTTTTATCGATACGATGCCTTTTTCACTACAACAGCCAGGCAAAGAGTGTACAACAAAACAAGTAAAATATTACAAAATCTTTTTAATAATGTTCGCCTTTCTATAATTATTAAACCGAGCAAACAAAAAAAAAATCTTCAAATTTTTTAGACGTTCCACTTAATCCTAACACCGAGACTTATAACTCCTATCATAACCCGGGCTTACGCTTTTATACATCCTTAAATCGTCTAACCACCCCAAAATAATTATAACATCTATATTACCATCCGTCTATAGCAGAATGTCTACTCTTTCTGCCGATAATTTTTTTAATCAGCATGCTACTTTCTTGAATAATGCCTTTAAAAACTCAGGACACAACGGGCATATTAAATACAACCATTATGTGTCTCCTACTACCATCCTTAAATGTGTAATCACCCACAATATGGCTCGCAAGAAACCAGTTCAAAAAACAAGATTTTCCGCTATCAATTGCAATGAACCAGTATACATATAAAATCCAAACAAATATATAATCGTAAATCCTCTCTCCTACTCAGTCCCACCAGTAGAAAGAAAAACATTTCATTTAATCCTCCCTTTAGCGTAAATGTCAAAACTTATATACCTAAGGAATTCGTCAACATTGTCCAACTCTCTTTCAAATACCCACACCGATATGGTTCTATTTTCAATAAAACACTTAATAAGGGCTTCTTATTCTACCATGCCTAATCTAGCACAAAGAAT
>NC_136508.1:15065402-15100402 GCF_053919585.1 Euprymna scolopes
CTAGTATCAACCGCGCCCCTTCCTATCAGCCAATGGGCATGCATTTTATCGAACAAAGGACATGTTTTAGAACTAGGTTAGTGGTGTAAGGCTTTTCCCAATCTCCGTACACTGTGTGTCAAATTCCGAGTCTGTAAACTAAAAATTGGCATAGTTAATCCGTAGGGAAATTTGCACAGACAGACATACATCCAGACAGACACGGAGACACACACAAACGTTCACTTTTATAGATACAAAGATAGATTTCAATCAATTTTCTTTAAATCTAAAATTGAAGACATTTACGTACTGTAAAACTCACAGTAAAATATATATGTAAACATTATTAAAGGTAATATTTATTCTCCTAAATAGACTAAGTATTCCTTGTGTATCATATTAGTCTAGACAATTATACTCGCATTACAATTATAGGCTATCAATGTGAAAACTTTAAAGGGCCAATATAGTTTCTCTCTGAACACTAAGAGATACCGTTTCTTTTTTAATTTCACAACTGAATTATTTATACAAGCTTATCTGACAGTTACATCGCGTTTTCCTTACTTGAGTTCCGTGGATTTTAAACGCATTAAATAGTAGTCAGAATACGGATATCCAACTAAGTTTTGGCTACTGCATTTTCTTGTAAGTATGAAAGCAGGAATATAAAGCATTTATTTAATACTGCGGTATTTATGCGACATAAAGCGATTAAAACCAATTTTATATTAATAATTTAAAAGCTGATTTAGTATTTGTGTTTTTCAAAGCATTTTTTTTAAGTATAACATCGTTTTCTCTAAAACATACCTTTTTACTGTGATTCATCAGAATAATACAAGGGAAAGTGAGTTTCCACGATTAGAAAATCTTATATAAACATTTGCCAGTATAAATAAGAGAAAAACTCTTTATAGAACTGTTGTACATAAACTTATATTCACAATTGCTAAAATAGAACAATCTTAGGTTCTGCGACCTAGCAGTTCTTCGGAAATCTGTCCCCTATTTCCTTTGTAAAAATCTCGGGTCAGCCTCTTGGGAAGAACATCATTTTTTTTAGGTTGAGGAACGAGATAGTACTATCAATTCCTTAGAATATTAGAACAAATTGATAGCAGGCAATTAATTCCCTGGAAAATATATAGTTGCTATTTTGTATAAGAAATGCGCTTCAAGATATTTGTAGTGAGTCAATTACTGTAAGCAATTAAGCAGGTCGTGTTTACATAGATTATTGAACATAGTTCATGAACAAATTATAATTTGGAAGTTAACAAACTAACAACTTTTTATTCACAATTTGAATGTTTATGCCTGTATATATTACCAGGAGACTCACATAGGATGAATTAACATTTACGTAATGCGCAGCGTTAAAGTGGAATGCGTTCTTTCTATGAGGGGATAAATTTAGAAAATTAATAATAAAGCGAAGCTATTATTTACTGGTATAAGCCTAATCGGGAAACCAACAACCTTATATTAAATATTTTGTGATATGAAGTGAACCTATGCCTCAAGAGTATTATAAGTTTATATAGAATACGAAAATAATGACGACGTTTTTTACTATAAAATATAAGTTTATAAGAATTGTTTAGTTAACTTTTCATTAGAAGATGCATATTTTCTTTTTGTAGCAACCACTATCCTTGGCCGGAATAATCGCCCTGTAGGACATTTCACTGCGAGTACTATCTTGATACACCCACGCATGGAGCAAACGCGTAGGAACATGATGTTGTGATGCGACCACCACACATATATAAAAAAGTCACGCTCTCTCGCATATGAATACAGAAAACAAGCTGAATCTTTCGAAAAACCATTTATAAAGAGTTTATATAATCTTATTTAAACTACTGTACCTGTTATATGAACTCACACACACAAAATCACGTGTATGCTCTCTGATTTATGCACTGTTCTTCTAAAGAAATGTCCGCGTAGACATTAAGCACTAATCCAGCCCACTTATTACACATTAGTAATTTCAAGCCTGGTGCTATCCTAAAAAAAATCCCAACTTCTTTAATCCTTTAATCGGAACATTCCTCACAAGGTAACATTATGTTGGAATAATTTTCATTAATATTCCTCACACGCTAACCGCATGTTAATTATTTCCCATACATCCACGATTATGTGCAATTGGTGACTCAATCAGCAATTTTGAATCTGAAGAATGCTCAGACGTAATGCTGATCGTGCATTTCAAATAACCTCTTCTAATAGAATAGTGATGACGTTCAATTTATTAATTTAATACATTAAACCTCCTCCGGTATACGGACAGTGATTGAGAAATAACAAGAAAACAATGACTAACTAGGATATCACCGCAGGACAAATTGGAGAACGAAACTAGTTTATCAAATGCGACTACTCTTGTGATAGGAAAGGTCCCACTTTTGGGGGGGGGTAGACGGCCCTACCTTTTGGTTCGGACATGTAGAGATCTAATTAAGTACTGAAATGATTCACATCGAGCTTATCAAGCTCAACCCCATCAAGGCTTCGCTATCAAACGGGGTACTAGCTGAAGTGTGTTACATGGTTCCATCTGGATCGGTTTCATACGGCAATTCGAAGTCAGAATTGATTAAGAAAACGTCAGATTTTCAACCTCTGCGCTCCCGACAAATTACTTGTTGTTCTCATAAAACTTGTTTTTATGAATTTTGTAAAAAAAAATGCGTGGGATTAAAGCAATGTTAACAAAATGAAACGAACAAATTTAAAAAATAAGAAAATAAACATGAGCACAACTAATCGTTCTTTTCCAAAAATCTAATTTTGATTTCAGTATCTTGACGACGCACTCAACTGCGGACCTTCTTAACAAGTAGCGACACTAGTTTCGATAAATAGCGATAAATACCAATAATCTCAAAAAATAAACAAAACACGACTTTCTCAGGAATAAGACTCAGAAATTAGCGGCACACACACATACCATATTTGAAATGCCACGATTTTCAGCACATGCGAAATGTAGTAAACCCACCTGAGCATAAGACGCTCAATCCGTTCCAAAAGAGCTGAGTACAAGGACCCCAGATTCCTTAACATCCCGATACATTTTAACGTATGCATATTGATTTCATTTAAGCCATAAATTTCACCACTACAGTCCTACTTTTACTTGGAAGTGGGGACTCACTTGCACTGGTTGCATGTAATTGTGCAGACACACTTGAAGGCTAACAACACAAACGACCGCGCACACCAACTTGCACCGACACCAGAAGTATATCGAGGAAGTATATATATATTACAAAACTTATCTATCGCTCAACTCCTTCGTATGCTCCAAACGGTAACTTACAATCATTACGTCACCTCGAACACAGGCAGATCATTTCCTTCGAAATTGCACTATTAATCTCACCAGGGAACCGCGGAACACAAACTTTGCTGACGCACTTTTTTCGGACTGCCATCAATAAAGCCCTTCTAACAGGTTCAGCTAAGCAACACTATCACAGCAACTACTTGAAGTTTTGTTCTTTCTCCTTAGATTGACTTCTCGTCTACGAGGGAATTGATATAGTAAACGCAATGCTCGACCAGTATAAATGGCCGGCAGGAACATTTCAAAGCGATCACCGTTTAGATACACCCACGTGTATTAAGAACGCGTAGGAACATGCCATTCTGATGCGACAACAGCACACATAAATCAAAAAGACTTATCTTATGCTCCCTTGCTATAAAATACAGAAAACAAGCTAGGACTTTCGCCAGTATAGAAAGATTTGCTCGCTAAAATCACATCAGTGTTCTCTCAAAATTTTCAAGACGAGTACGTGCTCGGGGAACGTTGTTTATTTGGACATAAAAAAATCATTGCGGAGAATGACACAGATCATCAAATTTTCTCCTCAATAGACAACATGGAAACTTTTCAAATATAACGAGAATTTAGATGTCATTAGAACAATCTTATTTCGAACAGCTGTTCTTAAACTACGAACACACAAATGTTTCCGTTTATATAATTTATGGACTGTTATTCTGAATAATAGCCATATTGACTTTAAACCTTCGTTCGGCACACTTATTATAACAACAAAAAAACTAAGTATAAACCTTTCCCACTTGGGAACACTTACGTTGGAACAATTTAAACTGATATAACATACATGTAAATAAATTTTGTGTTACTACTGCGATTTCCTGTTATTTGTCTAGTGTCGTCATTTTCTGGGTTTCGATTTTAATTTTTTTAATGATAGGGATATAAGTTAGTCGCATTTCTATTGACTGGCGTCCTCGGTAAATTTACTTTTAATGGTCCCGTTAAAATACATCCAACAATTTGCGACTCCACTTTTATTCGAAAGCACATCATATACATTGCTGACCTCCCGACTTGCATCATATAATCTTTAAGAGTGTAATCACCGCCTAACTCAAAAAGCAGTACTGCTTAGTAAAAATCCTAGATATAAACTTTCCATTTTAATATATAATTTGTTTAAAATGGAGAGATGATGAAAACATCAGATTAAAGTAAGTACACGATCTAATTAAACATGGAATGACCAAAATTTACAAAGCACTTTGAAACAAACATTAAATAGCTGAGTAGTGACGTTTACCTGCGGATCAATATTCATCTATTTAAATAAAACTAATTGTATATATTCGAGATGTACGATGTACCCACACATGCAGAACACCCCCTCCCTGAGGGGGATTTTGTGGCGTTCGAGCCTAGATCAAAGTGTAGTATCTGTTTCGGCAGATGCTGAAAGCAAAAACTATTACCCTTGCGGCAATTTTCTGGTTCATGTAGAGGCAACCCTACATACCATTTTGAAAATCACTATCCAGCTCTGATTCCCCACCTCTCGGGAGCTGATCCCCTTTTTCCCCTTCCCCCTCCCCTCTCTCGTTACATTAAAAAACAGGCTTGTGCTTAATTTGCTTAGTGGGGAAGCAAACACATGTATCTACACATACATATACGGAAATCTAGACACACACACACACACATCCACACGCATGCATTTATTAAATTGCATAATTTTATTACTTGAAAAATGAAAGAACAATATTTGTTGTGCAAGATTCACAAGAAGGCAAAAATAGTTATTTTACAATGGTTAGGAGAGTTAAAATGTATTTATTTAAAATTATAAAGATGCCATGCTATACATACAATGTAAAACGTGTTTTACTGATTGATCACGTCTAAGCTTAATATAGTTTTCTTCTTTTTTACAGCAATCATATTTTAGAAAAAAATTCCCTAGATTGTTTCTGTGCATTTCATAAAATAATAGCGAGTCTCCACGACAAAAGGAGTAACAGTCGAAATTCATTACGCATGCGTATATGAGTGATCTAATTTTCGGTGAGTGACTATACGTATGTAGTCTTAGTAGATTAATTTAACGGAGTGTGTTTATATGTATACATGTCTTGTGAGTGGTCTGTATACAATATTTGAATCTCACATCATTGGCTGAAGAACCGTATTTGAAATTAATTTTGCATATTCTTTTTAATTGGGAAATCGCCTAACGTGATTTTTTTGTAGAACATAATATTTTTAAAAGGTAGAGATTTTTAAATACGATATTAATTCACATATATAAATCTTACCTAATTCTACCTTACAATGGAAAACGAGTTCAGAAATTATAGGCATTATTAGGCAAGATATGTGTAGTGATATTTTTATTAATTCATCGAATGTCAGCCATGGAACATTCATAAGCACTTTGTGTCTTAAAATCAAATTTATATGTAACATGAATTTTCCAGGTTTAATTCATTCATATGGCATAAAGTGCACTCCGCTATTGACTAATTTGTGTCCCTTATTGTACGCATTCGTCATTTCATATACGTGTTTTAGTAATGATATCGCTTGTTTTAATAGGCCAGTCACTATAAAAAAATAATTAGTGACTGTTAGGCCGTAATTAAAATGTAAGACACAACTTTTCTTTGAATATCATGACAATTTTTTTATGTTTACTATATTTTATCCTCTATTAATTCATTTAGAATTCATCTCTACAAAGCGAGGTCGAAACAGGCAGTTTTTATCCATATGCATCGCGGACAAGTAAAACATATCAGTCTCTGTTTCATTCGTGTAAGCAGTCACTTTTAAAGAAAACTCATGTTATGGCAAGAAAGATGCAGACTTTTTCAGGAATTATTCCGTGTTAGATTCAGTTGCAATACAACTGTTCTGGGGCTTTTTAGCTCAAAGTGCAGGCCACACACATACAAAAAAATTCCGAATTACCTAACGCTTGCGACGAGTCAGGACTGAGGAAAAAAACAACATTCCACCCACGTCAATTAAAAACAGATATCCGTTCGAAATTCTGTTCAGATTCAGGAGTAATACAGAGAGATACATGAGATTGACAGAACAATTCCCGAAATCAACCGAATAACTAGGAGGTTACATCGACTGCAATGTTTAGGAAATACTCTGTATGATAAGAATAGCATACTGAATAATTGAAATAATAGGAAATGACAAAATTTTAATGGAAAATTGAAGCCAGATTAATATTAAATTGTAATTAATTACACAAAACAGTGTATGGTTGATTGATGCTTACTAAAGCAAAAGTTAATAAGTGAATCGATCAGTTAGATTAATAATTGTAAAGTTTAGATAGGTGTTGTTTGTGAAAGAATTTTCTGTAGTGTATATTTGACATAGACTTTTATCATGTAAGTTTTAATTATAAATGAATTATGTAGAAGAAGATAATATCTTCGATGCACAATATTATAGAGGTGACAAACTTGGCGAAACGACAATTGTTTAGTTTGGTTAATTAAAGTCGAGGAGAATTGTAAATTATAAATAATTACTTACATAATTTTACACAAAAGTGTTTTATTTGCTTAGCAAACTAAAAAGAGTCAAAGGTTTTATGAAAAAAATATCTGCCATTTTTTCGATAAATAATTAAATAATCGATAAGTCATTAGTTGTTTAAAGAGAGTGAACTCGTGAGAGAATGGTGTGTATATGAAATAGTGTTTGAAAAATTACAAAAAATTAGTGTCGAAGTCAGAGATATTAATACATGCGGTTAAAAGTAACTTTTCTCAGCTAAAATATATTACTTATAGCATTATAAGAAGATAAGTCCTTACCGAAGCAGGAATTTATAAAGGATTGACTTTAATGAATGTAAAATTAATACATTTAGTTTTATTATTAGGATTCATGTATGAAAGCTGGTATAGGATATAACACTATATAGTAAAATGTACATCTCTCTCTCTCTCTATGTATATATATATATATATATATATATATATATATATATATATATATATATATATATATATATATATCGTGCTACTAAGCCAGCATTATATTTGTGGTTGGGGGTGACTGTAGCTCCGGATTTATTTAAACGGTTTCTGCGCCTGTGTCTGCTCAATTGTTATTTTCATGGCAAGTGTCCGTACAAGCTCCAATCTATGTTCGTACCTTTGCCGGACTTTCGCAGAAAACCAGCAACAAATCGCCACAGACCCTATACGTTAAACGCATATCCTATGTAAAATGTTTATAGCTAGTTTTTCTGACATGCCCATCACTTTTCTAACAATATGCTTCCGGTCGAATGTAAACATTTTCTCGATGAATGCATACTACACTGCAACCCTGCATTTATTATTCCTTATAGTTAAGTGGCATACGGAACTTGATAAGTAGCGACTCATTTGTCCTCATCTCCCTATCCCCATATATATATATATATATATATATATATATATATATATATATATATATATATATATATATATATATTGTGTGTGTGATTGTGGGTGTGGGTATAAACGTATGTATGCATGTTTGTAACTGTATATGAATGTACCTATACTTGTATGTATAATCATGTATATATATATATAAACATACACACACTAATGCATACACATACATACACACATTTATATATATACATATATATATATATATATATATATGTGTCAAAGAGATATCTACAATTAGGAGGTACATTTTTTTACATAGAACTACTGTTTACTCCATAGAAGTAAACACTTAGATCAGATACGATAATGTAATTTAAAGATAATTAATAGATGTGCTAACCTATATCCGCTCGTGAGCCAGGAAAAATGGGGCAAACACATTTTATACATTTTATTGCACTAAAAGCTATTGAACGAAGAACAATTGAACAAGGAAACTTAAACGAGACTAATAACACAGAACAAGACATTTACTTTAATAAATGCTTAGAATGGAATCGTATTCCCTTTTGATTTCTTTAAAAAATTAATCTTTTTAGACATGCTTCCAACTAAGTGGAACACTGTAGAGAGGAGATGCTATTCCTTCTACTTTGTGCAGCTTCCCACAGTTTGTCATTATTCGAAAAAGTTCTTCCGGCCAATGCACGAGATATTATGAACCAAATATTCTCCATTGGGTTTAAATCGGAGCTTTGACCTGGCAAAAATATCACATGTATTGAGTTATCAGAAAACACTGTTTCAGGTTGTGTAGGCGCATTATCCTGGTTAAAAAATTGTTGTGGAATATTTCCAGCTTCTGAATACTTAGCAACAGTTCTGTTTCTCATATTCGAATGCATTCCTTTGCATTGATTGACTTTTCACATCTAATAAGTTCCCCAACTCCTGATGCAGTAAAAGTTTCGCATACAATGGTCGTCAATTCCCCTATTTAAATATCGTTTTTTATGCAAGTTGTCGAAAATCTTTCTCCAGTTCTGTGACTGCACCGTTCTTAATTCTTCTAACACGAAATAATTCCTCAAAAGGTTTTCATCTTTCTTGCCATAACATGAGTAAAATCTCTTTCTATAATTGTTGTTTATCAGATAAAACTGGCTTCTTTGCACAGCTTTTAGAGGAAATCACTATTTCTATCATTCCTGTAGATGGTGTATATCTCGAAAGAGAATTTCAAGAACCTGTTTTAAATTCTTTGCTATTGTCGTTTTTTTTTTTCGATATTTCAAAACAGTTAATTTAAGTCTGTGGTCGTCCTTCAAAGTCAGCTCCAGATGTACCTTTTACCAATCGCTCCACTTAAAACCTATGTCCAATTCGCTTCACTGCAAAGAAAGATGTTTTCATATTTTCTTTTCTTAAAATAACAAAAAGTAGCGTGTAAGTCATTTTAGAATGCGCTTATCCATCAATTGGGTTTTTATGTAGTACTATCGCTCCCCTGGAGGGTTACTTGCTTAGAGAACGTCTTGGGAATACAACCAGCTCCACGGGGAATGAAAGATATCCAACGATATCTAAACGATAGGCACATGCTGGAAACACAACGAAAACGGGTCGATCCGTCGTCGGCTATAACTGTTTGGTACGGGTCGCATTATGTGTGGTCATTGCAGGCATCTTCCCATCGTCGCTTGTTGCGTGTTCATTGCAGCTTTCTGTCGTCGGCATTAATGGTATGCTGAAGTCGAACACTTGTATGAAAACAGCGACAAACTACATTTTATAAATATATATATATATATATATATTTATATATATATATATATATATAATTTATTAAACAGTTAACTAGTTAGGAAACATGTTAAGTCGACCCATCGAGAACATCGAGCAAACCTCAACTGTCTTTACAACAATCAAATTATATTGTATTCTCTCTTTCAATGAAGAAAGAGAGAGAAAGTAAATCAATGATAGAAATAGAGAAAGAAAGAGTGAGATAATGAGAGAGACAAATATGCTTTTCACACAATGTTTTAGTTTTCAACTTCAGATATCCGCGTGTAAATCTGACCTTTAAAAGTGTCATAACACCTGTCACTCAAATCCAACCGACATGATCTAACGTCTCCAAACCCCAAAACACCTGCATGAAACGTTTTTAACTGCATCACAAAGTCAGACACAAGGTTAGAAGCTAGATATAAGGGTTATTAATTTAGCAGCCCCCAGATCCCTTAAAATGGGGTACGTCATTGTGCCACATATATATTCTCGCTTAGATGTGGTCTTTACATTTCTAGGAGTAATTTTTTCACTTATTATTATATGCTATAATAATTATAATAATCTGCAAAATCGAAATGTTTTGTAAAAATTCATGGAAAAATATTGAACATTCGATTTCTTCCTACTTTCCGTGTTGGGCATTGTTTTGCTCATGAGTGTATACGCATTAAGTTTTCTTATGTGTACTAGAAGAAATATTTAAACATAACTATTTATTTTATTTGTGTAATATTTTATTATATGGATATTCATGCAGCAAGCCATTGCAGGTAACTTTAGTAGGCATATATGGAGGAATTCCCTAAACGAAAAGATTCAACATGAATGTAATCTTACCTAAACCTCATTGAACACATTGATAGTTTCCTTAATCCTCCCAAAGTAATTTTGTTTTATATGTTAGAATAGAATGACTCTTGCTTGATAAACAATTACATTACAAGGATTTACTCCACGGAGACATTTCCGTATGTTTAAAGAATAATGTGTTCGGTTCCTTGCACATCAGTTTAAATGACAGCTTCAGAATTATTAAACGAGATTTCACTGCCGGATTTCAATTATTTGAGTGACAGCCTCCTAGTCAACACAAATATCATAAATTCTCTCGCGTATAAACCCTTTCGGTTGTTATTCAAGTGTCACGATTTTATACTAAAGTGATTCATATTCTTAATTGTTTTCCCTTCCTACAGCTTAAAATCCAATATCTACAAGTTAGTTATTCTTGAATAATTATGCAGTTACTAGTAGGCAGCTCGGCATTGACCGGGTGTAAAATACGTCTAAAATTGTATTTTGATTACAGAGGAGTTTGTATATATCATGATGCTATATGGGACCAAAAATATAGTAGTGCTTCAAAGTTTAAAAAATGTACCAGCAAAGAGAATCGAAAAATTCAGCTTACGATGTCCGTTTTCATTGGACAATAATTACTCATCTATAAGAATATTTTTGCTAAAGACTAAAAATTCCAACATAGCCAGTTGATATTACGTTACTTTTGCATGTTCGTGCTGACGTCGTTCCTGGTTTACATGGCATCTTCTATTTTTTCATATTCACAGATTTGCAAAGCTATAAACAAACATATATATATATATATATATATATATATATATATATATATAGAGAGAGAGAGAGAGAGAGAGAGAGAAAGAGAGAGAGAATACTATTACCATTATTGTCGGAATACTATTACCATTATTTTCATATATATATATATGTATACATATATTTCGTCTGGGTAAAAATACCCTTTGTATAAGTTTAGTGTATGTAGACAAAAAATTGGCAGAGAAGTTGTGTATGCAAAATTGTTAAAACTAAATAAATCAGCGTACATAAATACACATACACACACATATATATATGGGGGGGCTTTGAAATTTTTTAACATTTAAACAATATAAACCAGACTTATTAAATTTTTGTAATTTTATCATTCGTAAGAATACTATTTCGTCAGTAAGTCATGTATATAAATATATATATATATATATATATATATATATATATATATACATAAAATATACTAAAAAAATACAATGTTATATCTTTCTTACGTAATCTACGGCATATTTTTCCTGCCTCTTACTTCATTAAGCTATATGTGATTGCCTCGGGACAACCTATCCTCGGTTTACTAGTCCCCTTAAGAATGTTCGTATTCTTTCCAACGCCTGTTTATTAAGTAAGCCAAGTCTTTGCTTGGAGTCGTAACATGCAACCAGCTTATTTTAAGCACTTCATTAAACAGGTTCCCAAATTTTTCGTATAGGGGCACATCTTGTGCTTATCACTCCCTACCAAGTAACTTTTCTTGGAGAAACATTTTTAGGATCTCTAAACAAACAACAAAAACCAATTGCTAAAAAAAAACATCTTTCTTACGGCTTATCACATCTAAAAACTCTCCAAATACCCGTTTACGTAATTTTAATTCTTGTCTACCTTCTAAAATTCTAACTGAATCTGTAAGCCAACCATACGTCTTAACTAGTTTTATTTTCACCTGGACTGTTTAAATCTAATTTATATTTACGGATAACTTTGAATTTTTGCTGTGAAAATCAATAACATTTACATACAGTAAAGCCAATTTACAATATTTGTTCAACATCATAAAAACATTTTCAAAAAAATATCTTAATTCATTTAATCCTTTTGCAACAAAACACAAAAAAAATTATAAAAATTCGTTACATTATACATTTCAAAAGTCCGTTGACACAACACAAAAATTTGTCCGTTTTTTTTTTTTCAAAAACAAAACAAATGAAACACACAAAAAGCCGAAAAGTTCAACTATGAACACAAAAACGCATTTTCAAACAGAATTTACACGCTGTTTCAGAGCCTACATGCGACCTTTGAAAAATACCTGTTTTGATTGACAGATTAAATTCAACAATTCGTCCAAACGATTTTATATTGACACAATTTTTCTAATTGCCACTTCATACGAATTTCAAAACAATAATGGGTGACCCAATCACTGCATCTGCGTGTATATGTGTGTATGTTTTTTTAACAAACCAATTCATTTATCAATTATTACGCATGGTTACTTGTTTACTATATTTCCATTCATTAATACGGATTTCTTTTACGGCATATCGGCCTTTTCTTTTTTTTTAAATGTGTCTGTTCTACATAAACCAAAGAATTCATTTCAATAAATTATGCACGGTGACTTGTGTTTACTACTATTTATTCATTACTACGGATTTCTTTTACGGCATATCGGCCTTTTCTTTTTTTTTCTTTTTTTTAATATTTCTTGTACCTTTTGTTCTCTGTGTGCGTGTGTGTTCAATTTTTTTGTTCATTTTTTGTTCGCATTTCTGTGATCGTGTAATCCTTTTTTCCGTGGTATTATTATTCATTTACTTATTTTAATTATCTTGGACCCTTTTAAAACGTTGTGTTTCTTTTTCTTTTTCGCATTGTGTGGTCGTCTAGTAAATGTTGTGTTTTTTCCGTGGTTAAACCAGTTTCTTTTTTGAAATATTTCTTTTAAAACCCACCCTTGTTGGGTGGTCTGATCATTTACGGCACCAAATTGGGTGTTTGTTATATAGTTATACATTTCCATGTGTTCTTATTAGTAAGGATAATGTATGTTCTTTTGTTTTCATGTTATAAAGGATATGAGTTTTAAGTGAGATGAGAGTTTGTTGTTGTATCTTAGAGAGATTGTTCGTTTATAAGAGATTGTTCATGTTATGAGAGATTCCTATGTATTAAATGTTCATCCCTTAGATGTGTAGAATGGAGGAAGAAGGGGAAGAAGCTCTTTGAGTGAAGGGGATAGTGTTCACTGTTCAGACATTGTGTAGACATGATGTAGATTC
Organism: Euprymna scolopes; assembly: GCF_053919585.1. Taxonomy (NCBI): domain Eukaryota; kingdom Metazoa; phylum Mollusca; class Cephalopoda; order Sepiida; family Sepiolidae; genus Euprymna; species Euprymna scolopes. Next base: position 15,078,761 of record NC_136508.1, read on the forward strand.
ACATTGTGGATATGAGAAGTCGAGATGTGTATGAAAAGATATTTTATAACACAAATATCTAATACAATTTTCACTTTACCTTCACGTGTTCTGGACATGCGTGTCCAAAACTTTTCCTATTTCTACAAAAGGAATTTTAACCTATACTCAGTAACCTATTTTTCCAATATGTTAAAAACATTATCTTATAAGCTGCATTCTTTACATTTAAAATGTCATAGCAAACTTGACAGTTCACATTCTTTTCTTTAAATATTTTATCTATATTCTAAACAATTGTTTGTTTTACATTTTTAAATTCTCATACGTAATCTATTTCTAAACCTAAATTCCGAGGTTCGAATTTCGTCTATTGCTATTTCATTTTCATGTTAACTAATCTCTCTATTTTTATACTTACATGAAAAGGGGACAGCCCTTATCATGTAACACAAATACTCTCACTCTGTTTGCAAAAACTATGTGAAAATTAATACATCGAAATTGTACATCGATATTGCCCGCGGGATACAGTTATTTCCCTCAAGGGTGAGACTTCAAGAAAATCTTGCATGATTGATGTTGTTATATTTAACCCCAAACCCTTGCGCGTCCAACAGTACCGTTTTCCCTCGGAAATCAGTCTGGTCCGGACAAGATAATTTATGCTCGGCTCTTGTAGATTAATCCTTCGGAGGTAAAGAAACCACTCATTGGAGTGAACTCCTCTATTCTTCTAGTTTTTACGCAGAAATCGGCATGCACTGCATATGCCTCGACGTGGTTATCTTGCTTACAGAAATCAAACAAAGGGCGTACCTTGATTTATTTTCTTGGGAAAATTCTCATTAATGGGATATGACTTTTCGGAAGACTAGGCACTTCCTCTAAATACGGAAGTAGATTTCTATTTCTCACCATCATCTCCAATTCATGAGAGAAATCTTGTCGAATTTTGTCGTGCATGTAATACTCAGGTATATTTTTCATAATTTCATTGGGGGGCTAATTGCTTGACGACTTCCACGATTCTGCTAAAGCCTTGCTTTGCTCATTGAACTCGGCACTGAAGTCGCGTTTATTTATTCTGATGGCTGCGCAGGCACAATATTCCACTAAAGCAAATGTAACATTAGCTAAACGGTTTCTGCGAAATAAACCGAATATTTTGATTATGTCACTTACAGTTGACATGAGGAGAAAATGAACTATTCTGGTTAAGTCTTATTATGCCGCTGAGGATTTCACTGTCGACTGTACGGACTTCTGATAATAGCAGGCTTCAACGCAAAAATGAAAAGCAAGGCATACATATGGTTCCTCCTCAACATCCCCCAAAATAGTGTGGGTTAATTCTACCACTAAATAGATTATCTTAGTCTCGCCATAATTATATTGCGTTAGACAAGTTAAATAAACCTAAATGTGGATTACCGTTTGCACAACTGCGGAGTAGCTCCTATGAGATCTATTTTCTATTTCATAGAAAAAAAAAACATTACAGAACGTCATTAGAAAACGGCCTTTTCTCCTCCTCATTTCCGTTGTTCTCTCAGTAGTCACGTTGAGAGTATATCTGTCCTATATCTTTACGTTTGTTTTAGATGCTTGACTCAGTATGAAACATCTCTATTCCTCCTATAATGTTTGTAACAAATAATTATGTAGGGGCAAATACTATCAACTATGTGTCTCATACAATCTGTGCTTAAAACACGTTACGAAACTTATATCAGGAATATATATGTTATTTAAATTTCAATCAGACTATCAAATAGTAATCTTGTATTCGATGTAAAAAAAAAAATCTACCGTCACTGATTATCATGATGCTATATGAAGTAACATGCCGTACCATTATGCGTATACTCATATATGTGTGCGTGTGCACTTATATATATATATATATATATATATATATATATATATATATATATATATATATATATATATGATTAGTTTTTTGGAAAAAGAATTCCAGCAGAGTGCTCAATTAAAAGGAAAATCCAAATTTTAAGAGCGTACTTATATTTTGTGTACAGAAAGTTGTTAGTTGAGACAGGTCATTGGTACCGTCGGTTTCAAGCCTGATAATAAGGCCCGTTTAAGGTATATTTATCGAGCTCTCTTCAGCCAATATTCGTCTCACGAATATTGGCTGAAGAGAGCTCGATAAGGATACCTTATACGGGCCTTATTATCAGGCTTGAAACCGACGGTACCAATGACCTGTCTCAACTAACAACTTTCTGTACACAATATATATATATATATATATATATATATATATATATATATATACACATATATATATGGACATATATGTAGAAGTGTATGTATCCATTTAATCATGTATATATATATATATATATATATATATATATATATATATATATATATATATATATATATATATATATATATGTCCACTCATGAACAAAAACAAATGGGGCAAGAGCGAAAAAAAGAAGAAATCGGTTGTTCAATATTTTTCCATTAATTTTTGTTAATTTTAACTGAAAATTTCTATTTTGCAGATCATTATTATTATACCATATGATAATGAGTGAATAGATTAATCCTAAAAATGGTTAGACCGCATCTTGGCGAGGATATAATTAACCGAATTGCAGGATTAAAGCAGTCCAAAATGATTTACAAGGGGATTTTTTGATATTTTAAGAAAAGAAAATGTGAAAACATCTCTTTCTGTAGTGAAGTAAATTAGTTGAAGGTTCAAAGTCGAACGCTTGGTAAAAGGGAAATCTGGATCTGGTCGCCCTAGAGCATTCACTTTAAAGGATGACCACAGGCTTAAATTAAATGTTTTGAAGGATTGAAAGAAAACTTATGTTGACCATAGCAAAGAATTCAAAACTGGCTGGAAATTCTCTTTCTAGATATACAATATCTAGACGAATGAAAAAAATGGGGTTTTCTTCTAAAGGTATGCAAAGAAGTCATTTTTATCTAAGAAGAACATCGATGATAGAAAGAGATTTTTCTCGTGTTAAGGCAAGAAAGATTCAGACTGGTTCAGGAATGTTTTCTGGTTAGATCAATCAATATTTTGTCTTGTTAGTGATGCTCCTGAAGGGGGCAATTGAAGAACTGAAGAAAGATTTTCGCCAAGTTGCATGAAAACGACAGTTTAATACGGGAATGGAGGGGTAATGGTATGGGGAACTTTTACTGCAGCAGGATTTGGGGAACTTATTAGATGTGAGAAGTCAATCAATGCAAAGGAATACATTCGAATATTAGAAACAGAAGCTGGGAATATCCCAGAACATTAATTTTCAACGTGATAATACCGCTGCACACACTGCTAAAGTCACAAGAACATGGTTTTCTCATAATTCAATTAATGTGATATTTTGGCCAGGTCAAAGCCCCAATTTAAAACCAATCGAGAATAGTTGGTCCATTATATATCGTGCATTGGCTGGAAGAACTTTATCGAATAATGACAAACTGTGGGAAGCTGTGCAAAGCAAATTGTATAGCATCTTCTCTCCGCAGTGTTCCACTTTGGTTTCAAACATATCTAAAAGGATTAATCTTTTAAAGAAATCAAAAGGGAATGCAATTCCATACTAAGTATTTATTAAAGTAAATGTCTTGTTCTGTGCTATTAGTCTCGAATAAGTTTCCTTGTTCAACTGTTCTTTGTTCAATATAGCTTTTAGTGCAATAAAATGTATAAAATCTGTGTGACCCATTTGTTTTTGTTCACGAGTGTATATATGTATATGTTTACATATATATATACATACATATATATACATACACATATATACATATATATACATATATATACGCGTATATATACATATATACATATATAAATACATATATGTATACATATATACATACATAAATACATATATACATATACACACGTATATATACATACATACATATATATATATATATATATGTGTGTGTGTGTGTGTGTGTGTGTGTGTTTGTGTCTTCCTTCCACTCGAAGTCATAGCAAAGAAAAAGAGAAAAAATATTGACAAAGGAGTTTACTCCGAAATATATTTATTAAAAAATGCACACTCGTTTATTTTATAAATAATTTCGCGTTGCAGTTTTGGCTTCAAACGTAGTCAATACATCTTTTATTCTTCAAATTTCACTTAGCGCTTCTAACGGATATACATAAAAAATACACTAATCCATTTGTTACTATGTATACATGTAAGAGTATATATATATATATATATATATATATATATATATATATATATATATATATATATATTTATATATATTTATATATTCATTATGGAAAATATATAATGCGGTATAGGAATATTTAAGGAATTTAAAGCAAGAATGTACTGTATACTGCATCGAGATTTTTTAATACCTATCATACACTACAGTGCATGCCCATTGTTCCAAATCTACAACGAAAATATTTATTTTTTCTATAAACAATATATTTTTCTCTTTTATGAATTAAAACCTTTCTGCCTAGCTTTCTATTATATCGAAAAGGCTCTATTTAAGATCAATGTTCTATTTTGTTCCTTCCATATATATGTATTGCAAGATATTTGGGGTTATTCTTGTGAATATCTCTTTTATGCCGATTTTCTTTTGTTTTATTGCATAAAGAGATAATTTTCCCATAACAACCTCAGCTTAATATCAGTCCCAATTTGTTGTTGTATTGTTATTTTATCATTTTAAAAGTTTTGGGATATAATCATGCGACGCCGCGCAAATATGGTGTCTCAAATAATCTGTAAATATTATTAATTTACTCACGATTAATTTAGCACGTTGTATCTTTTTATTTTTGAATTATTAGCCGTGCGAAGTACATTAATACTCGTCTTTAATATGGTAAACCTTCCAAATGTATAGTCCTTTTTATTCCATTCGATTTCTTTATGGAATTATTATGTTGATATAAATTATGTATTCCTGACCTGAAAATTATATTTCTCAATTTCTAATATTAACAGAGTGAGACTTAAAAAAAACTGTCATATACGGGCATCAGTAGCAAAAATATGTCATTTAAATTCTGCATGCAGAAACAAGCGAAACTCATAAGAACTGTATACTGATCTAAACGATGTGAGTGGCAATGCCTTCTCCGGAGTTGTATGCCTGATATATTCGCCATTTACTGGTAAGCAAGTGGTGTACAAACCCCAAAGAGAGTTGATAGACTTATATCATTTCTAGAAGTGGCATAATGTTTAACGAGAACTACACCTCATGCTCTCCACCAACCTAAGTTATAAAAACAGGGTCATTGCCTGTCACCTCCAAATGCGAATTTAGGCTATTCCTTACGTAAGGGCACAGTTTTCTGTTTAGTATACGGTCACGGTTATGGTATTTGGTGGTTTTAAGTTAGTGTCACATCCTGTCATTTTTCCTCTTCGAAGTAGGCATGTAAGTCAATGCCAGACGATTCTTGGATGTGAGGTAGCATATGGTAATCCCTTGGATAATCAGTTGGCCGGTCGCAACCCTGGGTGGAGCAGTCAGACTCGGTCCCGACTACAAGTACATAGAGACTCAGACCATGCTTCAGAAGGAGTGCTACCACCTTGTACATTTTGCTTACTTAACTCCTCGTTTTCCGATCTAGAAGTTCTGGTCAAAAACATCACAATTTTTTTTATTAATACACAACTCTATGCTGACTTGCGCCAACATATCGTGTAGAAATACCAACTTCCAGAAGTTTTAATATCTTACAACTGACGTTTATAAGTATTGTTATTTACTGTGCCAAAACTATATGCAATTAATAAACATATATTTGAATTAATTAGTACGTAGGAAATATTATTATATTTCGTTTTTTGCAGTAAATATGTTGGTCATTATATGGCTGCATATCCTTTGTTGATGGAATTTAATTTCATCTGATATAATATGAGTACGATAAGGGTTCTTCTAAACTAAGCCTATAGAGAAATAGAGTATCTGAACAAATACAGCAGTTTCACTTTTATTCTGTTTTAAGAAGTAATAACTTTACGAAATCAAACAACATTTGCGTAAATGTGAAAAGCAAAATCTTTGTCGAAAGTTTAATAAAACATTTTGAATATGATGCGTGTGTAAAATAACAACTAGACTTTTTAAAATGTATTTCTGGCATGTTCTCCTAAAGTGAATGCTTGCATATAAAAGTGTACAAAGCTTAATATTGCATTTAATCTGACGAAGTGTTATGAAGATAAAACGCAGAACCTTCTTTGTATCTTTATATCAACATATTTTATTGCGTAATAACTTGATGCAGGGGGTCTACAAAGTAAATTAAGAGTTTTTAAGTTAAATAGATAATTTCTTTTATAGATTCATTGTTTTTATGATATATTTTTGTAATATAAATATAATCTGAGGCAGACATTGTCGCATTCATTGAGATTGTCGGACTGACTTCCTCATCTCTGTTGTTATCGTCACAACGTATCGGTCGTTTTACACTCCGGCCTTCATCAGGTGTTTTGTATCGAACTGGGGATCCGCTTGTTAGGAGTCTCGAACCCAACCCTTTATTATTATTACGGGGGTTCCGTGTTCGGACTCCAGCTAGGCTCTGGGACATGGGTGCTGAGTTCTATCCTGAACGAAGGCAGTAAAACTAACATTTAAAACAGAGAATCAGCAACTATGTCCCAGAGCCTAGCTGGAGTCCGAACACGGTACCCCCGTAATAATAATAAATGCTTGGGTTCGAGAATCCTAACAAACGGTTCCCCAGTTCGATACAAAACACCTGATGAAGGCCGGGGGTAAAATGGCCGAAACGTTGTGACGATAACAACCAAGATGAGGAAGGTAGTCCGACAATCTCAATCAATGAAAACACCTCATCTCAAAAATACAGACAATTACTACATTGTCACATGTTTTGAAAATAAATAAATAAAAATCTTCATTTATGAAAAAACATTAAATGATGTCCAAATGAAATGTTGCCCAAGTTCAGCTTCGCCTGTTTATGCTCTTTCAAAAATGTAATTCGCGACAGGTTGCACAATCTCTCGATTGCGATGTAACTCCCTTATTTTATTCCTGATATTTTTCTTGCAATGCTTGGAGGACTGGCGTGTGTTTACATAGATCATTCATTTAAAATATCCCCACAAGAAAAGTGTTTGACTTGAGCTATATTTTACATGAAAATGTTGTCAATAAGCTATTTTATTCAAAACAATTGACTCCTGATTTGGTAAAAAATAATTTACAATGTACTTAGAATGTTCAATACTATACTAATGCAGGATAATTTTCCTGAATATAATCTGTTAGCACATTGAAATAGGGAAAATAATCATTAATAATAAAATGATAAAGATTTAAAATATTTCAGTTACGTTTTGGAGAGGCCGTTTATTGCTACGTTTTCATTTTCTGCAGTTCTCGTTAGGTGTAGAAGGAAACTTATTGGAGCTAACACTTGATATGTGCACTTTCGTTTTTACGTCAAAATCACTGAGTTAGTATATATGGAGACGCATTGGTTCTCTTCTAAATAGACCATATAAAATATTATGATATATATTTCATATTACTCGTATGGGCTTAATGAATTCTGGACAATGATACATAAATGTATACCGGTCTTCGTTTTACTTGGGGTAACGTCACTTTAAGAAAGAGCACCCTATTCGTAAAAGTTAAGGTATGTTTGCTACAACGACGAAAATTTATTTGTGCTGTTAAAATGCGTTAGCGTAAGTATTTAATCGGTGATTACTTGTAGTAAATTATGTTAATACGGGGGTGCCTTGAAAAACCTCATGGAAACTGAGACTTAAGACAATTTTTGAGATGGTCGATACAAACAGTGCACTGAAATTGGCGTAAAAATGCTGCCTTGTAAATGTCTACAATAATATGCTTAAGAGTAATATACTCACATATGTATATGCACTGAAAACACACACACATATATGTATTGGGTGTATGTTTATAGCAGATATCCTACACTAAGATAAATAATTGTTTATTCCCACACGGATTATCGGGATAATTATTTATAATTGTCTGCCCCCGAGTGGTGTTGAACTATATCTACAGGTCTGATTAAATTTAATTCAATTACATGAAAATAATTACCGAACAGAATTGTTTGGATAATTCCTGCTTACAATGCACACGGCAGATGCATTAATGATTCCGACCTTGCAATAATTATTTTGCAATACCCAATTGGGTATCAAATGTATGTCTCAAGTGCAAACAAGTGTATATCTATCCATTGTTCATAGTCTATTGTAAGGACTAGACTATAAACACTGATTTAATTAGAGAGGCGATGCTACTCTAGGGAAAGCAGAGAAATATATACATGGCGATGGAGATAAAGAGACAGAAGGAGAGAGAAACGAGGCATTAGTATAAAATAGCAATTATATGAAGCATTGATTGAGAGAAAATGGTATAAAAACATTTTTATACTTCAGTTTTATCCGAGCATCAATAATTTGCATTATTTGTGTTATTATTTTGCATTTTCCTATCTTGTGAAAATCAATTTTACAGATCGTACCTGATTTCATTCAAACGGACACGAATCGTGCAACTTTATTAAAGACAACAATTACGTTTGATGCAAGTTAAACGTTAACATAGATTACTGATTTAAACTCAACTATAAAATACTTAACCAATGCCCACGATAGTTTGTTATGATATAGCTTATATATTACACTTTAAAAATAAATTGCCGTGTTTAGATATATAATGTTTGCATTGAAAATTTTACACTATTTTTTCCTCATTCTGCTTAATAATTATTTCATTTGATACTCAGCGACAGAGTGTTGTCCTAGCTGATTTTTTTTTACATATATTTTTGTATTATATCCTAGCTTTTTCGCCAGAGTAAGCCGTTTATACATCCATACCATCGTATCATACAATATGAACTCTTTAAAACATACAGTGTAATAAGATTGCAAATATTACCGAGGATTAATTCTATGAAAATAGGTATGACTACCTTTTAATATATATATTCTCAAAACTTTATGAAAAATGAAGTTTCAGTTTTTTGATTGGTGTGTTTATAATGAAAAAAAAAACAGCCCAGTCAATGTAGCAAATTAATGATTTTAATAAGAATTGGGCGATTATATGCTCGCACTCATTAAATTTGTATTGTCGAAATTCATAACATATCAAAGAATTATGAAAAATTATGAAATGTGAGTTATTTTATTGATGTGTTTGTAATTAAATAAACAGCTTAGAAATGTCTCAAAGTATTATTTTAGTAAGAGGGGAGGGATTATGTGATTGTACTCCCAAAAAATGGCGTTTAAAATTAGCAACATATCTAAAAATTTGGAAAAATGATGAAATGTGAGTTATTTGATTGGTATATTCATAATGAACTAGATATACCAGACAATTTATGAAAGTTAGGATTTTAGCACGAGGTGGCGATTATTTGGGTTACTTCATAAAAATAATCGTCGAAATTAGTAACATATCAAAGAATTATGAAAAATGCTATAATGTGAGTTACTTTTTGGTGGGTTTGTAATTAAATAACCAGCCATGCAATGTCAAAATATTATCATTTTATTGATAGAAGCGTGCGATAATGTGGATTTTCTCATGAAAAATGATAGCAGAAATTGGTAACATTCCATAGCCTATGTATCAATTAGTAATATATCAAAAAATTATGATAAATGATTAAATGTGAGTTATTTGGATGATGTGCTTGTAATGAAAATTATTTTAGACAGGTGAGCGATAATATGGGTTAAATTGTCGAAATGTGTAATAATCTAAGAATTATAGGATTCAACGAGATACGTCAACGTATATACTTACAGATTACCAGGAGTCGCCCTGGATTCAACGAGATACATGCAAATGTATGCAAGTAGAATACATGTTCACCTGGGATGTAATGACATAGATGCAAATATATACTAGCAGAATACTTGGCGTTGCCTAGGATTGAATTTGAAATATATACTATCAGAATACCTTGCGTCGCCCACGATTTAATGAGATTGATTGAGATATATACAAGCAGCACACCAAGCGTTGCCGGTATTGAATGAAATAGGTGATAATATTTATATTAGCAAAATACCTGGCATCGCTTGGAATTTGATGAGATAAATGTCTGTCCTTTCATATACATGCTGTAAATTACCTACCCTAGGTAAGATACAATTATTTCATATGTGTAATACCCGTCTTATGTAGGTAAAATATTCTTTTGCTCGAAATCGCAAATGATGCATAAACATACAAAAGTCCTCTCTCATAAGAATAATAAATATATTACAAAACCAAATTCAATTTTTTTTCATTGTTTATACCGTCCCGAGAAACGCCGGGTAGCCCCGCTAGTCTCTCTCTTTCTCTCTCTCTCTCTCTCTCTCTATATATATATATATATATATATATACACATATATATATAAATATATATATATATATATATATATATATAACCGAAAATGTATGTGTGTGTATGTTTTTATGTATGTATGTTTGTGTGTCTGCTGAAAACTTTTGACCGACAGAACAAAAATTCACAGACTTGGAATCATATCAAAGCCCCACACCCTGGACGACAAATATCTAAAAATTAGGCCAAAACGACCATAAAAAGTTCGTCAACTGATCGATTTTCTTGCAAGGGGCCCGCAAAAAAGTGGCATTTTAATGTTAAATATTACATATTTTTAAATAGATTTATAACTGCACCAAAAATTACGGGCGCCAACTCTTCTATGTAACGTATACACGGGACTGTTTATTTTTGGTCAACTTGTATTTAAAACCCGCTGAGTCATGTCACGTGATCTTGATATCAGCAAGCTCTAATTGCAGTTTGAATTTACAAAAACATGTTATCGGTGAAAAAAATTAACCCTTACACAAGCTAAACTATGAACGTTTACGCTATGGCAACGTAACACAGTTATTAGCAAATTCAAAATAGTAAGATACGATAGTTAAACGAAAAAAACAAGTCAAAAATGTGAAGTAAAAACAAAATACGCTTACAAAAAATATTAACGAGCGAAGTTTTACAAAAAAAAAAAGGCCGGACGACATTTTCCAGTCGTTAGAGTAAGGAAGACGAAGTGTTAGAGATAGAGAGAGAGAGAGAGAGAGACATACACAAACGCAAACAGAGAGAGAGACAGACATATAGAGAGAGATGTTTATACAGGAAACGAAATACGTAATTTAATAAAAAATAAAATACTGCTACATCATCTCGTAACGCTCCCCCGATGACCTCAGTTAATGGCTATCTGTCAATCACACCTCTTTCACTCGCTTTATAACCCTAATTCTAACACTACAATCAATTCATTTTACTCTTACCCTAGACAGTTAAGTGGTTTGAGTTAGTTTAACCTCCGGGTTCAATCCAGCCTCACGACAATTTTTTTTTTCTCTTTTACATCTCCGGATACGCAGGCAACGTTTCTTTATTTTTTTTACTCCGCTTATTCTTTAGGTTGACATCATTAATGGGCTCAAACACAAGCAGCAGAGTTAACTGTTACTGCGGACGCGAGTTAATTCTGTGTTTAATATTTAAATACATTTAAACTTGTTTAAGCTACTCTGCATTGCTCGCTGCACACTTTATCTAAAGGTTGTTAGTTCGAATCATGGTGTGAGACGTCTTTTTTTCTCGACTTTTAAAGGTTTAATATTGAAACAGGGTTATTCAAGCTATGTTCTACGTGTTTTTACTTTTTTTTAATTTTCAGATTATTTATAGAAGTTTTAACCTTCGTTTTTCTGCGTTTTTCCCATCACAATCGTGTTTTCTTTTTGATTTTGGTGTTCCGTTTAGAAGAAATTTAAACATCGTTCATTCGGATACGTTATTTTTTTCGATTTTTTTAAGTTTTAAAATTATTTTTATACTATTTAAACAGGGTGATTACTTCGCTTATTCTTTTGTTTCGATTTACGCTCCCCCGACCAGCACCCGCTCAAGCACACACACACACACACACATCAAAACACCCTCGCAACGTCGGGTATCCCCCGCTAGTATATATATATATATATATATATATATATATATATATATATATATATATACAAGTTAGGAAAGTATTATCTACTTTGTATATATATATATATACACATATATAAATATACACACACACACACACATATATATATATATAACTATATATATATATATATATATATATATATATATATATATATATATATATATATATACAAGTCAGAAAGCATTTCATCCAAGGCATGAATACATATATATATATTAATATATATTAAAAAATATATATATGTATATGTATATATATATATGTGTATATATAACTACTAAATTTACTCACATAAAATTAATATACGAAAGTATAGATTTATGCGTGAACTTTATGTATTTACTTCAAAATGCTCAATACGTAGGTAGAGCCAGTTATTAATTCATAAAATATATATAGCGATTGAGCTACACTGAATATTCTGCGTTTCACCCACTCTAGGATACTTCAGCTGGAATAGTCCTTGATTAGATGAAACGCGAACTAGTCAGTGAAGCTTAATGGCCATATATATTTTATAAATTACGATATATATACAGTGATGATCATATTTATTGGCACGGTAAAATAAAAGTTAAATTTTGCTTAATAAATTCTAAAAAGGGATTAAATTAAAGAAAATAACAAAGTATATTATGTATTTTTAACTGGCCTTTCCGATGCACCAATCGGATTTTAGAAAAAAATAAATAACAAAGGAACAACAAACATAATTGCAAAAAACCCTTGTTCAAAATTATTGGCACGGCTTTGTTTTTCTTTTAGTATCAGTATAATATCAATCAATTTCCGGTTTACGTGCTTTCTGAACTTTTTTATAGCCATATTAGTCTTGTTTAACGCTAATTCAGTGAATATTTCTTTCAGATAATTTTTAGATAGCGATTTATTTAAACTATTATAAGTGACTAAATTATAATTTTCAATCGCCATGGTTAAAACTAAGGAACACAGCGAAGACGTCAGGAAGCTTGTTGTAGCATGCCATACCAATGGGGAGGGATATGATAAGATTTCAAAGAAGCTAAACCTTCCCAAATCCACTGTTAGAGCCATAATAAACCAGTTCAAATCGCAAGGCCACGTTATGAGTTTAGAGGGTAGAGGGAGAAAAAGGATTCTTTCCCCAAGAGATGAACGGAAAATTGTTCGACAAGTAAAACAAAACCCAAGGATCACTGTTGGGGAGATTGTTGATGAACAGAGCACCTCTGGAGTGAATGTATCTCGACATACAGTTGGAAGAGTTTTGAAGAGAGCTGGTTTAAAAGCACGTCGTCCGAGAAAGACTCCCTTATTGAAGCCTATGCACCTGAAAGCAAGGCTAGCCTTTGCAAAACGTCATATTGATAAAGATGTTGCATTCTAGAAACGTGTTCTATGGACTGACGAAACGAAAATAGAGTTATTTGGCCATAATAAACTGTCTTATATTTACAGAAAATCTGGCGAAGCTTTCCTGCCTAAGAACACCATACCCACAGTGAAGCACGGTGGAGGCAGTTTGATGTTTTGGGGATCCTTTGCTGCCTCTGGACCAGGGCGATATGTTAAGGTCACAGGTAGCATAAAAAAGGAAGATTATGTTAAAATATTGGATGAAAACCTGAAAGACTCTGCTAAAGAGCTCTCACTTGGTCGTCGTTGGTGGTTCATGCAAGATAATGACCCAAAGCATTCGGCTAAACTGACTAAGAAATGGCTTGAGGACAATCATATTAATGTTTTGGAGTGGCCATCACAAAGCCCAGACCTTAATCCAATTGAAAATTTATGGAGAACATTAAAATTGAGGGTAATGCAAAGGAAGCCTAAGAATCTTATTCAATTGGAGGATTATTGTCAGGAAGAGTGGGCTAAAATTACTACTGAAGAGTGCAACAACTTTGTTGTAAACAATGAAAAGCGACTGAGGAAGGTAATCAAGGCCAAAGGCTATACAATTGATTATTAAATAAATCGTGCCAATAATTTGGAACAAGGGTTTTTTGCAATTATGTTTGTTGTTCCTTTGGAATTTATTTTTTCTAAAATCCGATTGCTGCATCGGAAAGGCCAGTTAAAAATACATAATACACTTTGTTATTTTCTTTAATTTAATCCCTTTTTTCGAATTTATTAGACAAAATTTAACTTTTATTTTACCGTGCCAATAAATATGATCATCACTGTATATATATATATATATATATATATATATATATATATATATATATATATATATATATATATATATATATATAGGATTTTCATAATGCGATAGATTATATATAATATATTCCACAGACATACAACGTCGCAGCCCACAAGAGCCAAGACAATCAACAAACCGGAAGTGCAACACTCTAGTTTGTCCTTATTTGGGCACATCATGTAGACACATCAAACTCAGGATTCGAAATCCGAGCCTCTTGCATGCGAGACAAGAATTGCCCCAACTGAGCAAACGTCCCTTTCTAAATGCAAGAGGTTCAGGTTTCGAATCCTGAGTTTGGCTGTGACTGATGAGCCCAAATTAGGGTTAAACTCAAGTATTGGACATCCGGTTCGTGTACCGTCATGATTATATATATATATTGATATACTTCTCGATGTTTAGTCCACTATTTAAATAGCTAGAAGATGTCTAAAATATTGTAAACCCGTTTTTAATATTTTTAATTTTATTAAGAATACCCTCATAATAGGTGAACAGGTTTAGCTACTTAGTCGCTGTTTTCCATTTAATGCATATACACAGATGAATATCTGTCTTTCTCTCTCTCTCTCTCTCTCTCTCTCTCTCTCTATATATATATATATATATATATATATATATATATATATGTATATATATGTATATATATAATTTATAAATGTTTGTCTGAATATATATATATATATATATATGTATATATATAAATATATAAATGTATATATATATACATATATATATATATATATTGTTTCACACGGTGGTCACCACTTATAAAGGCCCGGAGGCCACTCAGGGATAAGGGTTATTGCAAGTAGAGTACGTTTGTGTGGAGATTAAATGAAGTGTTTACTTAAGAGGGCGGTTCATTAGGAATTTGTTAATGTTAGACTTGAAGACATTCAAGTTGTTGTCAGGTGGGAAGCAGGCAGACGGCACAGAGTTCCAAAGGCGTGCACTTCTAAGAAAGATGCTTTGTTCCTGGAATCTGCGTTTCGATTTAGGTATAGATAAAGTGTGGGATAAATTTTTCACAGTGGATTCTGCTAGACGTGTGTTTTTCTAAAAGATTGGAGAGGGAGGACTAGAGATTAGAGTTCAGAGGATCCCCTGCGATGGAAATAACGGTAAAACAAAGCGTGGTTTTAGATGAATTAAAGGTAACCAGCCACGTCTTCCCCCACTGAACTACACGCTCGAGATAAGAGGAGAGAGAATCCGAGAAAATTTTGTCATTTACAGCCTATGATGTGTTGCAGTAGATGGTCGTGGCATCAGCATAGACGTCAACGAATGATGTAAGTATGTGTTTAGGGAGATCATTGATGTAGATCAGGAAGAGATGTGGACCCAGGATGTATTAATACTGCAGGCCTCCGATTTCTATCCATCGACCACTACTCTTATGAACGTTTCAGAGAAAAATGATTTAATGATTGAGAAAGCATTTCCAGTTATACCGTAGGTTGAAATCTTGTGACGTAGACGCTTATGCCATACCTTGTCGAAGGCCTTTGATATGGCGAGCAATTGCCTTAGAAGGAAGCCTTTGTCAAGAGATTCGCTAATGCTATGAGATATAACCGTTAGCACATCTTCGGTAGATCTTGCAGAACGGTACCCATATTGCGGGTCACTAAGGAGGTTATTTCTGCTGAGGTGGTTGACTATTTCTCTATTTAGTATGGATTCCAGCATCTTACTCATTACACACAGGAGACACATAGGTCTATTCTGAGAGGGGGGACTTGTAACCTGAATTCTTAAATACAAGTCATACTGATGAGGTTTTCAAGGGTGTTGGAAAGCACTTCTACTTAAAGCAACACTTAAACAGTGTTGTAAGAATGGAAGCAAGTTTAAGTATAACCTTTTGGTACACTATAAGTGGGATCCCGTCAGGGCCAGTTGCTTTAGATGAATCAAGGTTTTTGATTAGCTTGGAGACCTCACGCACATATATTTGTATATTACCTAACGTGTTTTTTGTTATAGGAGGAAATATGGGGAGTTGATGGCCTTCATCGCATAGGGTAGAATTAGCTGCAACGTTCTTTGCAAATAGTTTGGCCTTGTCTGATGCTGACGAGATGGCTTCTGGTCCATTGATAATGGTTGGGATTGAACGCAAACTTCTGTTCAGGATCCTATTTGTTATTTGCCGAAACTGGTTGGAACCAAGATGGTGATCAGCTACTTTGGATTTAACAGACTGGGTATATAGCTTTTTGCATTTTTTATTACTCTTTTACAGTGGTTGCCGGCAGACCTGAAAGCAGATTTAGTCTCAGTTCATCTATTACGTTGGTAGTTATGGCAAAAGTAATTGCTGTGCACAACATTCTGCGGAAAACCATGGCTGGATGTAAGAATTTTGTTGGAATGTTTAAGATGGTGTAAATCGGTCTATGCCTACAATTAACCATTCGGTTAGGTCAAATACTATAGAGGACAAATCCATTTTAAACATGGAATGTAGCGGTAGATCAGATATGAATGTACGGAAGCTATCCCAGTAAGACATGGAGTATCGGTATACAGTACGGTGGAGCGGTACTTCTGGGGAATTATTACATTTAATTTTTATCTTAACTGATACAAGAGAATGGTCGGAGGATCCTAGAGTAGAAAGAACAGTGCATGGACATCGCTCAGGGGAGGTTGAGAGAAAAAGGCCTAGAAGGCTTGCAAACTAACCGGTAGTATCTGGCACTCGGTTGGGCTCGGGAACAATCTTAGTGAGGTTATAGACGATGGCAAAATCATGACAGAACCTCCCCTGGTTATCTGTCTTATTTGAGTGAATCAGCCATTCCACGTTATGGACATTGAAGTTACCACGAATGTTAGCCGAGGGATGTACAGAAAGAATGTGGTATATTTTCTCAGATATACTCTTAAAGATGGTAACTCTGCTGTTGTGGGGGATATAGAGGGCAAATACAAATGCCGTAGTGTAAGCTAGTGCAACCCGGAAGCACATATAAGGTAAATTAGGGTCTTCTCTGGAGATATCCTTGCCACATGGGAAGCAATCCTTAATGTAGGCACATATTTCATGTCCATGGCTATCTTGGGGTGTCAGATTTCGATGTTAAGTTAGAGTATCCGTTAATTATGAATTCATCTAGGGAAGTGGTCGGCCCTAGTCCAGTTTCGGTTAGAAAGAATATGTCCGGTTTCGTCTCCTATAATTAGGTTTACACCTCTGGAAGTTTGGAACGTAGACCCCTGATGTTTGAGAAGGAGACAAGGTAGTGGGAGTCTACGCTGGAAGATAATGTTCTAGGATTGTTCGAATTTTGGTTTTTCAGATGTTTCATGTTGGGTTTTCGGGTTTGTGGAACAAGTCAGCATACTTGGTTTGAGCAAAAATGAGAGGGAACGACAGAGAGGAAAGGATAGGTTTTATTGTAGCACATTAAAAGGTAAAGCCGTAACAATTACCTACTATTATGACATCGAGAGGCCCCACCAGAGACAACTGCCAAATCCAGACTCCATTCACCAAATGGCAATACAGCAGCCCCAGTATTTGCACCTGCTGATGGGACAGCCTTATTTGTGGTTAATCTAAGGTTCGGGTCCCTGACTATCAGGCGGATAACGTAAGCCCAGACAAACGTTTACCTCAAGCAACCTTTCTAGTGACATGTCCACAAGGATATATATAGACACAGAAATTTTCCGACATCTCATACTACTGTTCACAAAGTACTACCGACCTGGAAGCAGCTTTTTCTTCACCCTTTGTCAGAAAAATCACTCATTTGAATGAGGACTGAGAGATAAAAAAAGAAGAAACGAGAGTTACTGGAGCTGCCGATAACACATCAACCGCATCATCTACTTTGCATTAAAAAAACAGAATAGGTACGAGGGACATATTAATATCTACTTAGTACAAGTCCAGTGCTTAATTATCAATTTAGAATGCTCTTTTAAGATAATCTCCTCTCCCATATTTATGGGGGGATGTTTTTAGCATTATCTCTCTCCAGTTTGCATCATTCGACCTTCACCTTAGTTCAAATACAATATTTTACTTTTATCAATTTGTGAAGTCGGCTTTTTGGAATTAATTTACATTTTAGTTTAGATAATAGTTCGAGGATTTTAGTTTGGGGGGAGGGGGGTTCCTTTTCGCGGGTGGCTTTTTTATCTCCTTTGTAGCATACATGAAAATAAAAAGATTTTAGAACAAAAAAAGCAAGTCGATAGGTGAGTTGTCGGATTTGAAGTCAAGGCTGCAATAAGAAAATAATTAGCAGAAAATAGATTTCAGAAATTAAAGAGACAAACATTTTTAAAACTTAGGTTTAAGAGTGGAAGAAAAATGCGACATTTAATCCACGAGGTAATTTCACAAAAGGAAGCAGGCATATTTAGCCGACTAATTTTAGGTACATATATGATATAGGAGTGGTGTGCGTAAGTCGGGTGGGATGTATTGCTTCCGTTTTTATTTATTTATTTTTATTTTTTTCAAAAAAACATATAAAAGAAAAGGTCCAGTTGTTAAAACAAGAAAAGAAAAAGGCAAGAAAAGAAAAAGACAAGATATGCTTGTAAAAAAGTCATGAATTTAAATATTGCAACATTAAGACAACATTTCGAAATTCAATTTTATATAATTATACAATCAATTACCAATGCTCAATTTTAAAATCATAAATTTAATATTTATTTTTTATATAATATCTTGCTCTTTTCATTTCCAGTTTTAACAAGTACTCTTTTAATTATCCATGTCTAAGCTTAACCATATTACTGTTCATGTTCGCATTTTTCTAATAATAATAATAATAATAATAATAATAATAATAATAATAATAATAATAATAATAATAATAATAATTATTATTATTATTATTATTATTATTATTATTATTATTAATATTATTATTATTATGATTATTGTTATTATTAATATTGTTTATGTTATTGTCATTATTTTTATTGTTATTGTTATTGTTATTGCCATCATCATTATTATCACCATCACCATCGTCATTATTATTATAATTATTATTATAATTATTATTATTATTAGTGTTATTATCATTGTTATTATTATTGCTATTATTAAAGTTATCATTATTATTAAGGTTTACTATTATTATTTTATTATTATCATTATCATTATCATTATAATTATCATTATCAGTATCATTATTATTATTATTATGATTATTATTATTATTATTATTATTATTATTATTATTATTATTATTATCATTATTAGTGGTATTGTTATTGCCATCATAATCATCATCATCATTATTATTAATATTGCTATTATTATTGTTATTATTATTGTTATTATTATTATCATTATTATTGTTATTATTATTGTTTCTCTTAAAACATTATAAAACTGCAACTATGTAAGGTTTTAATGTTATTATTATTATTAATGTTATTATTATTATAATTATAATTATCATTATCATTATAATTGTTATTGTTTTTGTTATTATTATTATTATTTTTATCATCATCATAATTATCATTATTATTATTATTAATTTAATTATATTAATATTATTAGTATTATTATTGTTATTGTTATTAATATTATTATTATTATTGTAATTGTTATTGTTATTGTTATTAGTAGTATTATCATCATCATCATCATCATCGTCCTCGTAGTCGTCGTCATCATCATTATCATTATTATTATTATTATTAGTAGTAGTAGTAGTAGTAATAGTAGTAGCATTTTTTTATAGGCGAGTCTACCCGTGAGCCCATGAGTCAGGATGTTTTAAAACTCGCTAAAAAATAGTTACTATAGAAAATTACTATATAAAACTGCAATGAGTATGCTGAACTTATGTTTAAAATTGCACAAAATTGAATGCATGGCAGTCAAAACCAAACATAGCGACCAGTGAAAAAATTGGAGGGATTGTCTAGGCTCAAAATTTTGACTGCACACGCGCAAAAAAAAAACATGGCCACTAGTGAAAGCAACAGGAACTATATTTAGAAATGAAAGTCCAAACCATCATTGCCCTTGAATTAAATGAAAACATCCTTTTTTATAAGAGGTGTGTTATCCGTGACCAAAATTTTAAATAAAAGCAAAATAATCAAAATAAAAGGATGGAGCTTGCAGTGTTCAAGCCCAGCAGTTTATCTTATGTTCGTGTTTTCATCTAAAAATATCAAGAAATAATAATTAATGGATTAAGTAATATTTAACAGTGATACCTTTACAAATCATATTAAAAAATTATAATAACCCCAGGTTTTATTGTGTTGGTACGTGTTTTAAAAATGTTTACAACTTATGACCCAAACCAGACTTTCTTTCTGCATGTCCGCTCACCACCAAACTAGAAAAAGAAACTTACGATAACATGCCTTGTTTCTGCTACGAAACCAAGAAGTAGGATCTTATCTAATGTAAAATATTACTTATTTTTTAATCCTTGTCTTATATCTTTAAATACCGTTTAAAGATATTAGCAAAAAGTAGATTTTAATTTCTTTTAGAATGGTAAACTTACGCTCGGTTGTTCTGGGAAAAAAGTATTTTTAGTATGTAAATTGATTAAGTATTTTTTTTTAATTAGAAAAAGAGATCCGCTTCTTTTTTTTTTCGTTCTTTTTTTTTTTTTTTTTGGAAAACAATTCAAACCTTTAAATGAAAAATACAAATAAAAGCGACACTTTAAGCAAATTCAACCCGCATCAGTAAATTCCATATTTACATTTTTATGTTAATTTTATCGATAATAAACTTCAGATTAAAAAAAAAAATGTTGAAAAAATATTGACTTTCATCGTTCTGGATCTCATTTCAATTATAAGGTTCTACGAAATAGAATAACTTCTTTGTGGCGATCTTTTCTCACCTGAGTGGTTATGAAGGGAAGTTACTGACCAAACCATCTGTCTTTTTCAACCGAGAGCTCTTTTAAATATCATCGTTGTTCTTTTAATTGCAAATGTCTGAATCACCAAGAATATTAGTTAGGTATGACTTTATTTACCTCTTCGTAAGCCCTGTTACGCCTATAAATGGTATGAATTATATTTTTCTAAGATTTCAGTTTTTATTTCATATCCTACGTGAGTCCTTGATATGTGGTCTGTTTCTTCATTTAAGTTATGTCTAAACCTCCAGCATAAGGAACACACACTTCCGTATAACTATGTAAGGTTTCAAAGCAGCATTTTCAGGGTATCCGGTAGTAGGGATTACATGGTCGTAATATATGGTATATAAGCCATTCCAAACCCTTCTTTTAGGTTTATGTTCTCAGAATTTGCTGCTACATTGGATATTTATTTTTTACAGATGGTCTAGTATGCACAGACACACCTTCTTGTAGATAGCAGTTAGTTATGTTTTTGTTGACATGCCTGGCTATACTGAAAATGTTTA
>NC_136508.1:15105402-15140402 GCF_053919585.1 Euprymna scolopes
TCATGTGTTTTTATAAACGTCGTCTTTGTGTTGTAATTCTCCCAAAAATGAAAAAGTGAAATTGTCATTATATGTCTTATATATCATGTGTTTTAAAATGTCTTCACATACACAATGTGAACTCTACATCTCATATCTACAATGTGAACACTAAGACTGTCTCAACACTGTCTCCTCACTCTAAGAGATTCTATTACACTTCTAACAACTTCCTCATAACAAGGAACAATAACACCAACAACAATAATAACAACAACAAATAGAACAACAACAACAACAACAACAACAATAATAATAATAATAATAATAATAATAATAATAATAATAATAATAATAATAATAATGAAACCTATATATAACGTATGCATCCAGAAATAACTTTAACGCCGCTCTGGACATTCGCCTACTTTTTCTCTAAACACAAGCAATACCACGATGGACAGAAAGAACAAACACAATGTAAAAAGTATTAATTCGATTCTACGCTTAATAGATAATTGAACTTGTGTTTATTTATTACTCTTATAAAGTATGTTCTTAACAAAGAGAGTATAACCATTATAATTTCATAAAGATTATATACAAACACAAGATTGTTATTGGTATGACATATGATATGTTATTGGTATTGATAAACATTGATAAAAAAGTATTAAACTAGGAATCTCAATCATCATCTGGTTCAGACAATAAGACTATTTGAAAAATAATCACAGGGAAATATTAATTATGTGTATATGTCTTGGAGTCGCCCCTAAACTAACTGACAGATCTTTATGAATTTTAAATATGTTTTTATGAGTATATATTTGTATTATTGGATCCACTCCTAAACTAATTAATCGCTCACTATGAATTTTACTTATATGTATATGTTTATATATTTTTTAGTATTTTATTAGTGCACTTATTATCTTTCTTGATGCTGGTTACTATCGTGCTCTAAAGTTTCTGTCAAATGAATGTCCAGTTATTCAATACATATATTGTCTAATAAACTTTCTTGGATGGGAAAATATTCGTTTGATTATGATGGCAAATGATACATAGACATCAAAAATTCCTCTATCATAAGAATAACAGGTATGTTCAATTTTTTAGCTCATTGTCTTGTACGGTCGGGAGCAAGGCCGGTTGCCTTGTTAGATTTTATAAAACAATTTATAATGTTTAATTGTGTTGATTTATTTTATTACATATATTGCGACTTGTCTTTAATGAATGAATGCGTTTATGTTTTCATTTTACGATAACAATAGTAAACAAGATCAATAAAGATAATTATAATAAGTACACTAGTATACAATGCTTCATATTTGAATAACCACAGTGGTGTCCAGCTATTTGCATAGCTACTCGACACCAGTTTTTTTTTATTGAATAACCTAAACCGAAAAAAAATACATTGATTATAATGTATATGGTCCCTAAAACGTGCATTCATAAAGCAGTAAGTTCCAGGTAATATGTTATTCGAGTAGAACGATATTAGACACCTAAAATGTGAAACAGTCTCTATCGGGGTATTTCTACGAAATTACTTATACGTATTGAGAAAAATGAGACACTATATATATGAAATTATATATATAATATGTTTTATGTCCTAAAAGGGGTACTCGAATCTAATGAAATAAAACATAATTATTTTCAACCATTGATTTGGCTTACTTTTTTACAAATCTTTTTTTTAGAAATAACTTATAATAAAAAATATTTGCTTTCATAAAACGGCCGATTTTATTTTTATAGTGTTAAACCTCTTTAATTTTTAAGTAATATAATAAAATTACAGATAAATAATACACAATCATTCGCGCACATGCACTATAGATTGACTTAATTAATGTCGCTATAAATAAAAATGATTCAATTTAAAAAGTAACCGTTTTTTAGCACTTAATAAATTCATAACTATTCTCAAGCAAAAACAAAGTAAAACTATATTTAAAAAAAAAACATTATTAAAGACATTAATTAAATTAAGACATTTTGGGTGATTATTTTAAAAAAACATTATTAAAGACATTAATTAAATTAAGACATTTTGGATGATTATTAAATAATAAAATGACAGTGAAGGGTTTCAAATATTATGTAGAACGTATTGAGTAAAATATCTAAATTTATATATAACTAGACCACCCGTGACCCGTTGGGTCAGTACGTTATATTAGCTATGGAATTCATGTATGAGCGTGACACTTGTGGCATAAAGACAATATTTTTTTTTACATAACAGGAGCATTTCTATGAAAGTATATTAAAATGAAAAAAGAATATAGATAGATTTCTATATGTCGTTCTGTTTATTATAATTCTTATTTTTTTTTAAATTACAGTTACTGAATTATAAGTGGTTGGTCATACTTATAGGTAAATATGCACTGAACAGGTATCATAATCCTTATTATAGTTAAATTCAAATTTTTATATATCATCTTTTAAATGAAATTGTTAGTTGAAAGTACAGAATAATAAAAAAAACACTCTCCACATGTTAATAATGGCTTTTTAAATAGAAAATGCAAATAAAATGTAACTTTTTTCATTTAATTTAAGCAAACATTCAGTACCTATTGTGTAAAATATTTAATTTGTATGTTAATAATAAGGTCAATACAATTAAGACAATTCTTTTCTATTTACATTTTTTGTACAATTAATTTTTTTTAAAGAAAACTTTTGTTATCCTTTTGCTTAATTGAGACTTCTTATCAGGTTCTAACTCTCTTATATCCAGATTAATTATATTAATCAAGTTATTTTATTGAATATGTATCGCTGAAAAGCACGGGTGCTTAAGCACTTATTGTACAGAAAATAAATATTGTATTCATATGCTAATAATAAGGTCACTAAAACTAAGACAATACTTTTCTATTTACAACATTTTTTGTACAATTTTAGTGTTTTAAAAAAACTTTTATGTTTTCCTTTCGCTTAACTATCCAGTTTTACATCCCTCCCTTTTTCTCTCTCTCACACATACACGTAACTATTTCTCGCGTACGTAACGAAAACAGAGGGAGTAGGAGTGTTGAAATCTATGAGAGTGAAAGTGAGAGGTGTTGTCTTTCCCCGCCGCTGTTTCTATTAATACTGAGTGTTGTTTTTTAAAAGGGAGAAGTTTTTTTGAAACTGCGACAGACTTTACGAAGTTGAATGTTTTTAGCCGTTAAAAAAAAAAAAAAAACTACGGTTGATTTTATAAAATAATTTATTTATAATGACATGAATTAAAGATTTCTCGCGTACGTAACGAAAACAGAGGGAGTAGGAGTCTTGAAATCTATTAGAGGGAAAGTGAGAGGTGTTTTCCTTTCACCGCCGCTGTTTCTATTAATAATGTGTGTTGTTTTTCTTGTTGGTTTACTTTTGTTTTTTTAAAAGGGAGAAGTTTTTTTGAAACTGCGACAGACTTTACGAAGTTGAATGTTTTTAGCCGTTAAAAAAAAAAAAAACTATTTGATCAAATTAAATGAAATTGTTTGTATTAAAAGCGATATAAAAATTCCGGAATTGGAATAACGGATTGAAGACGTTGCTATTTACGCATGCGCAACCGGATGTTGAAAACCGGAAATCTGATTGCAAACATACAACATCCATAGACTTTTAGTATTATATAGATTAGCGAGGTGTACCCGGCGTTGCTCGGGTGTTTGGAAATGTGTGCGCAAACTCCGGGGTTGGAGGTTTAAAAAAAAGCAATTATGAGGATCGAACCATAACCGTTGAGGCAAAGTTGTAAATTAAAGTGTGAAAAAAAGTGCGACGTTAACGATTGCCCCAATTAAATTACTTAGATTTGGCAGGTTCCCGTTTTAATGAGTTAATGAAATCAAGTTTGACTGCGGGATAGTATTCATTTACTGCGGAACGCTTTTTTATTTTTATTTTCCCAAAATGTTATAGAAAAACTACTAACCCACATGCGGCGAGCGACTTATGTTGCATATTTATCTTCCCGAAATAGATCAAATTAAATAGACAAGCGAGTTTCGTGGTTAACTGTGAGATGTTACGATTTATATGTGATAAAGTTTTAAAAAGTTGTGAAGCGACCAACCGCTTCTCTGAAAAAAAAAGAAACTTTTGTAGACATACAGAAAAAGCGAACACACACATACATATATACATGTCTCCTTTTATATTAGTTGATGCAAATTTAAAAAAAAGTAATATGTTTATATGTTAAACAAGTGAAATCACTGTAATATTTAATATGTGTAATTGTTTTTAAGCTAGGTATTGTCTTCGTTTACACAAAATGGGATGAATAATAATACCATACTTTCGATGTTTTATAAAGATGTGTATAGAATTCCTTATCAAACATGACATTAATTCTTCAAATATTTTATTACCATATAATTCCGGATTAATTTAAGCAAGATAATGGTATGACAAGTTTGATTTTTTCTTGTAATAAATAAGAATAGCGGCGTGTGTATATGATGCATCAGTAATTTGATACACAAATTTATGCATACTATGTGAAACATATTTTGTATATTTCAAAACGTTATTTATGAATACAATAACATTGGTTTGGTATATTGCAAGCTTTGTTTATGAACACAGTATTATTGTATTTTGTTTATTTCCAAACTTTTTTATGGACACAATTACATTGATTTGGTACATTTTCAAAAGTTTGTTTATGAACACAAAATTGATTTGGTATATTTCATAACTTGGTTTTTCACACAATAAAATTGATTTGGTCTTTTTTAAAAACTTTGTTTATGAACACAATTAAATTGAGGTGGTATATTTCATAACTTTGTTTATGGACACAATAACATAGATTTGGTATATTTAAAAACCGTTGTTTATGAACACAATAAAATGGATTTGGTATATTTTCAAAATTTTGTTTATGAACACAAACATATGAATTTGGTATATTTTCAATACTTTGTTTATGAACACAATGAATGTAGTTGGTATATTTTCATAACTTTGTATATGAACACAATAAAATGGATTTGGTATATTTTCAAAACTTTGTTCATGAACAAAATAAAATGGATTTGGCATATTTTAAAACTTTGTTTATGAACACAATAAAATTAATATGGTATATTTTCAAAACTTTGTTTATGAACACAATAAAATCGATTTGTTATATTTTCAAAACTTTATTTATGAACACAATAAAATGGATTTGGTAAATTTTCGAACATTTGTTTATGGACACAATAAAATGAAGTTGGTAAATTTTCAACATTTGTTTATGAAGACAATAAAATTAATTTGGTATATTTTCAAAACTTTGTTTATGAACACAATAAAATCGATTTGTTATATTTTCAAAACTTGTTTATTAACACAATAAAATGTATTTTGTATATTTTCAAAACTTTGTTTATGAACACAATAAAATGTATTTGGTATATTTTCAACATTTGTTTATGAACACAATAAAATGGAGTTGGTATATTTTCACAACTTTGTTTATGAACACACTGAAATGGATTTGTTATATTTTCAAAACTTTGTATATTAACACAATAAAATGGATTTGTTATATTTTCAATACTTTGTTTATGAACACAATAAAATTGATTTGTTATATTTTCTACATTTGTTTATGAACAAAATAAAATAGATGTGTTTATATTTTCAACATTTGTTTATGAACACAATAAGATTGATTTGTTTATATTTTCAATATTTGTTTATGAACACAATAAAATAGATTTGGTATATTTTTACCATTTTTTTACGAAAACAATCAAATGTATTTGGTATATTTTCAAAACTTTGTTTATGAACACAATAAAATGGATTTGGCATATTTTCAACATTTGTTTATGAACACAATAAAATGATTCGGTCAATTCACAACTTTGTTTATGAACACAATAAAAGTGACGAAAATAATAAGATAGGTAATATATAAATTTTATCGGAAAATAAAATAAAACTAAATATCTACGTTTATCTTCCTTAAGTAAAATGTTACTCGACTGATTAATCTTGATCCACATATTACGGCGTCATATTGATAGGGTTCGTACGAATATGATTTACTTATCGTAAACAAATATAAGGTAATCAAAAATAGTTTATATAGCATGCAATGAATATATTAATATGCATGACTGATTAACAGAGAAAACCCTTATTACATTTCCATTGCGTTTATATTCGATCAACCTCTCCAGTAAATCAATGATATCAATGTCCTTTATATCATTGACTTTGCGCTAAGCAAAACCTAAACACTCATACTTTTCGATATTGCTATAAATATAGTGATGTTTTGTTCAGTCACATTGGTGTTTTTCTACCAACATTTTCATTTTTCTATCCGACATTCTATTTACTCATATCCTCGAGTGGTCTTGTTGTCCGGATAACCCTTGCACTTCTATTTAAGGAACTGCTGAACAATGTATTGCAATTATTAGTAAAAGTTGTTTTTTTTTTTAACGGAAGGCGTTCGTCAACTGTTCTCCAAAATGTTCTAACATAGTCTTGATGCCTTTTAACGTAAATATGTGGTAAACAATAGATGTTATTCATTTTTTCCTTCAATACACAGATACGGAGTTTCCGAAGACGACCTACATAAATATCCATGGAAGACTACACGACATCATGCTGTTTATGATATGGCGTTGCAATTCACCTATGTAAAAAGTGTTTGGTTCCTAATGGGGTTATGAGACGAATGGATTCGCCAATCATTTTTATAACCACCGGTTGTGCTAAACAACCAATGGACACGTTTCAAAATTATTATAAAATTGTCGAATTTTGGATTCAATCAGTTCGCTGTTAACTACGCCACGGACCGCATTTGATTTTTGGCCGCCATCTTGGTTACTGATCTGAACTACGCCGCCCTCTTTGTTCAACACCATATCTCAGAACTTAACAGGTTAACTACGCCACGGACCGCATTTGATTCTTGGCCGCCATCTTGGTTACTGATCTGAACTACGTCGCCATCTTTGTTCAACACAATATCTCAGAACTTAACAGGTTAACTACGCCACGGACCGCATTTGATTCGTGGCTGCCATCTTGGTTACTGACCTTAACTACTCCGTCATCTTTGTTCAACACAATGTCTCAAAACTTAACCGTGAACTATAATTTTATGCTGTCTGTTATACGTCGTACATTTTAAAGATTATCATATTTATTGTTTAGTGTATATCAAGCTTATGAAATATTGAACCCATATTATCTTTAGTAAAATGTATTTGATTAACATGAAATCAACAATTAAATAATTACAGCTCTCTATCTATAATTTAGATACTACCACAGTAATTTCTTACATCACGGTAATTTGGAAGGCTATAAAAATGCATTGCTCATATAGGTTTTGATGCCCAATACCAATCTATGTAAATATTCCTCAATCACATACAGCCGCTTGAGGCAAAACTACTAAATAATGAACTGGAATGAAAAATTAAAAAAAAAATCAATAGAGCATTAGTTCATGTAATCAGAGTTGGAAAGTACTGCTAGGAAGAACGTGCAGGGAGATCATTAAACAGAAATCATAAACAGAGTGAATCAAAGACTCGGACGTTGACTTGGATTATTGACACGTGATCAATAGTTTCTGTCAGCAAGAAATCAATGAAATATTGTTTTTTTACGAAACGCAAGATCATTTAGAAAATTTTTCAAATTGATTAAAAATATTAAAAATCATTTTTTGCCAGACTCGAGTAAACACTATCGATGTGTAATATCTAATGATTTTTCGTGTTGACTCTAAGTAAGTAAATAATAATAATAATAATAATAATAATAATAATAATAATAATAATAATAATAATAATAGTAACAATAATAATGTATTAATTAATGAATTATCTTGATTATTTTATTTTGTTTCGAATAAACACCAATAGACGTTTTCCTTTTTTTTTTTTCGTGGGTGTTAAAATAATTTATAAAATGTCAGCGATCCACAAAGCGAGGTTGTATTTCTATACATGCATATCATATGCGTTTTTATTTGTTTCTTTATAATAATAATATTAATAAAAGTGTAGTGATGTATGCAATTATATTTGTATACTAATATAGTGTGCATATATATATATATAAATATATATACCTATATATATATATATATATATATATGTATATATATATACATGCGTGTGTGTGTGTGAGTGGGTGGGTGTGTGTGTAAGTATGTATGGATGAGTATATACTGACTATTGTGTAACGGACACAAACAAACATGCATATATGAATTATATCTATATATATATATATATATATATATATATATATATATATATATCTATATATCTATAAAAACAGAGATGTGTGTGCCACAGACGATTTCTGATTGGTTAATCCAATAATCACATCTCCTAAAAAACTATGGTTCGTAGGCTCTTAATTTTACCATAAAATATTATGTCTTTATTTATTGTCCATCTTGGAAGGGTTTAATTTTTTTCTAACTTGTTTATTTACAAATTAAAAAAAATACGAATCTTACACAATCTTACAATCCAACCTACGACATCCACAGCCGCCATTCTGCTAGCACACACACTCACGTCCACTACCGTCCTTGGCTACGTCACGTTGTTATGGCAACACGATAAATACACAGTAAATTTGATTTTCTTCATTTCTACGTCTTTACATTTCGGGTTTGGGTACGTGTGCAGTTTTCCATTGACATTAAAAAATGGAAATATTTTTTAAAAAAATATATTGTACGTACTCGTCATGGGATAAAGTTTTCCTACAGAAAAAATCACGTAATTTCATCAAGTAGTTATTTTTTATAGCGAAAAAAGAAAAAAATCAACGCTACAAGCGACATTAAACAGAAAGTTCAAGTAGGGGGATTTCCCCCTTTTTTTTTATAGCGAGGCCAAATTTCGCGAATTTGGCCATTTTTTTAAAGCAGTTTGGCCTTCAAAATTTCTGTTTGGCCATTTTCTTCACCGATGAAATAAAAGAAGCAAATAAAAACAACGCAATAAAACTTTTAAAAATACGGCACACTTTTGTTGTTCTTGTTTGTTTTTTTTGGTAATTTTCCTTATTTTTTTATTTTTTCAAGATAATACTATTAAATGGACACTATTATGCCAAATTAGCCCCCCCTCCAAAAAAATAAAATGCACAAAAATTCGAGATTTAAGGTTTTGACGAGATAATTTAGCGAATTGTCCGGACTATTGCGAGATAACCATCCATTAGTTTTTCCTGAAATTTTGCCACAAAGATGTGCACTGCATAGTAACAACATTTTTTTGCCGAAAATTCCCGTTGCGTCTCCAGATTTCATCGGTGAAGAAAAAGGCCAAACAGAAATTTTGAAGGCCAAACTGCTTTAAAAAATAATATTTAATATATTCAATGATTTGACCTTTGAGAACTCTACCAAACTCCTCCTACAATTTTGGGTCTAAACAGTAAACACGTGATATTATAGATATCGATTCCTTGGACATGGATCTAACTTATTAACTTTACTTGATCCCTAAACAATAAATGTTAAAAGGTCATAATAGGGGTCAAAGTTTTAAAAAATTGACCCTTTTTTTTTTTCTCAGCATTAACCTCAAAACACCTGGGCAACGCCGGGCACCGATTGCTAGTATATATATATATATATATATATATATAGAGAGAGAGAGAGAGAGAGAGAGAGAGAGAGAAAGTTAAAAGGAACAAACCGTATTATGTGTGTTCATCAACGTTTCATCTTTATTTAATAAAGACGAAACTTTGGTGAACACATAATACGGTGTGTTTCTTTTATTTTCTCTATTTTGTCGGAATACTATTTCCATTATTTTCATCATATATATATATATATATATATATATATATATATATATATATATATATATATACATTGCTATTCAAAACCATTTTTTAAATTTTCTAGAGCTTTAATCTATTATCGAAGAAAATACATACTTTAACTAATTGATGCGAAAATAGTATAGTAAACGTACTCACAATCGTGCAATTATAACTATTACTTGATTATTATTTTTAAGTGCAAACTTCCCGAGTATAATGTAATCTAAACTAAACCTATATGTATTACAACTTATTTAAAGCATACCCTCCTATATAGACAGACAACCACAGACGGTGATGTTTTTATGCAACATGCACATTTATCGACTTAAAAAAGTAGTCATTTTTGTAATTATAGTATTATAGAATATTTAATATATGGGCAGCCCCATTTTATTTTACACTTGAAGAAATTGTTTAGTAAGTAGTGTAGTTATACGTAAGTAACCTCACTCATGTACGCATTCAGGTCATTTTGGTATGTATATAATATATAGTTTTCTAAGATGAAATTATTCACAGTTTTAATAATCCAAACCAATTTACCGAAAAACAAATTTTTTTTCCTAGAATATTTAAAAAATTACATAACGCAATCAGTGTATGAAGCTTAAGTCATAGTTTCGGATAGTTTAGAAGCAAGTCTAAGAGATTATAATATGCATTTATATAAGAACCGAAAACATTAATGTACATATAGTTCAAATTAAATGTTATTTTCGGCTTGGGATCCGGTTATTTGCTGATATAGTCATGGATATGTGTAGTAGTTCCACACGAAATTAAAACGTTATGCACGCACATACATGTACACCCCCCACACCCACAAACACCCACACCCACACACATATATATGTGTGTATATATATATACACATTCATATATACATATACATATATATAGGATCTCAATCACTATATTACATATATTGCTTACTATATATATATATATATATATATATATATATATATATGTGTGTATGTATATATATAGTTGTATATATAGTTATATATATATACATATATATACATAAATATACGTACATATATACATATATATAGGCATATATATATGCTTAGCTGTACATATATATATGTATATACATATACATATGCATATATATACACATATATACATATATATATATATATATTCATAGATATATACATATCTATACAGACCTACACGTATATGCATACATATATATATACATATACATATATATATATATATGTATATATATATATATATATATATATATCTAGAGAGAGAGAGAGAGAGAGAGAGAGAATCTCAATCAATATATTACATTAAAATGTGGCGTGTTTCATTTATGTTACCCATCTATATTTTAAATTTATAAATACACATGTTTTAAATATATATACTATGTTCATGTTTTGTAAAAACATTTTAACGACTATATGGCGTTAGTAAAAATATCCCTCTCTTTATCAACGTAAGCTCACATCATTTTTTTCTACCTCTTTTTCCGTTTCTTAAATTGTACGGTGGCATATTTGGCACATGAAACATTTAAAAATAATTGCACTGAGGGTTTTTTTTTCTTTTAAAATCTCATTACAACACAGGAAGTCTCGAAAAAAAGCTGAAACGTTGATGGATACATAACTAAGTTTGTTCGATTCACTTTCTCTTTCTCTCTCTTTCTCCTTCTGATTCTCTCTTTGTCTTTCTCTTTCTCTCTCTTTACATATATATAAATATATGTATAAATACATATATATATATATATATATATATATATATATATATATATATACATATATGAGAGTGCGTTTTACAGATGTAAAAAAAAAATGCTAAACACAATATGTGAAAATGTGTTCCAATCTATAAAACAATATAAATCAGTTTTTTTCAACCATATCAAAGCTTCTTTAATGACTATTAAATATTAATTATGGTTTGGTGAGATAATTACGACGAATCCCTGTTAGCACCAGTCTGTTGTGGTTGAGGACGTAAACTGTTATGAATTGCTTTTCTTTCTATATCTAGTTAAAACTCAACAACCCCTACATATTTTTGCATTACAAAGAACAAAAAATGTAAAAATATGAGATATTATCGTTAAAAAACATTGTATGCTAAAGAATTAAGATTAGGACTATCCACTTACGTTGTGCTTCCTTTTTTTTTTTAAATTAAATATGTTTTAACAATTACCAGATCTTTTATACATATATATATATATATATATATATATACAATGTCTATACATATTCTCATATATATATATATATATATATATATATATATTTGTATATATATATATATATATATATATATTCATCCGAATACAGTACTGTTTTGCAGCTCATCCGCGCGGCTAGAAAAGAAACTTCCTCAAGCAAGGATTGAAACCCCTCCGCCTGAACGACAACCAAGGGCCCTTCCCACTACGCTAATCGGCTGCTGCTGAGCGAGTCCTGAATAAACGATGTTTTGGCATCGTTGTAAATACCTAGGCGCGATTTGTTTACACAAAGAGCATCACTTTATACGCTAATGGCAATCCGTGTATATGTAATAAAAACACATGCATCAGCACGCCACCTGGCTTTTCCAGGTCGCAAAATACACTTAATATGATATTTTTATTATGTATAATATAGTATTTTATCCTATATTACAAAAGATATATATTTATAACAATTTAAATAGAAAAAAAACTGTGTAGTGCACCACAACCGATAATCGAAAACAACTGTTTTTTTCTTACGATTTACTTTTTCCTCTTTACTTAATGGGTTAGCTATGGGAAATGTTTGCTGCAAGACTAAAATTAGGACCTCAACGCATAACTATTACGTTACGCATGTATATTCCTAATGCAATCGTCCAATTTGATGTAGCATTTTATATTCAAAATGTGAACCGATATTCCCCGGCGGAAAACCCAAATGTAAAGATACGCATTGATTCGAATACCATATATATTAATTTCCATATCATTGACCAAAATCGGTCAGAGTTTTTTTTTAATCATTGTAATCAAATATATATATATAACACACATGAATATACATAGAAAGAATTGTATGTTTACTATAACCTTTTTACGTGAATATAACGCTAGTAAAAATCATGGAGAATATCTTCATAATATAATTACACGTAAAATCTAACTAAAGACCATCAGCCTATAAGATATCCGAAATAAATAATAATCAATTAATTAAAATGTATGTTAACAATATAAAAATCAACTAGATCATTTTGCAGATGAAGGCAATTCCACGATCCATATATAACAAATACGTACTTTAAATAAATATATATTATACATTATGCTCTACTGGCATAATCACTACCAATTATTTTAAACACCTCTATTTACCATGTTTTTTTTTTATTAAGGTCGATTTATATAGTAAGTTCATAATCTTAAATAATTTTTTGTGGGGATTTAATTGCTTTTTTGTAATTTTTATTTGTGAAGTCTGTTGGGAAAATGCATCATCTCTGTATAGGCACCCTTCAAGTTTGAATTATTCATGGACTATAGAATGAATGCCATCTAAAAGGAAAATGCCAACCAGATCGGTGACCTGAGCTGAGTCCGTCCAGCCCATTAAAACGTTGAAGTGGCCAGGGATATATTTTGGGCCACTACTTGTTATCAAAGGTTATTAAAGATTTTCTAGCTAAGAATATTACTTTAATTTCGTTCTGCGTTATATTAGTTAGTTTTCGTGCCATTAACAGAGGTTTATTTAGTAGAATCCGCGATATTGATTAGTAATATGATTAAAAGTCAAAAGAAAGAAATGTAAGATTGTTGTTATTTTGAATGTTAGAAAACCACTCGATTACCTATGGGGGGGGAAGATTGTCGTAGTGGGTATTATATTAATGATTCAATATTGGGGATAATTCTATCTAGTATCTTTTTATTAACTAAACCTATATCTGATTTTGAGGGACAGATGAGTCTATTAGTAGGGTATTAAATCCGTGTTTGTGGTATTTTAAAGCAAATCTCGGGGTACCCGGTACTGTTACTTTTGTGTACTTATCTATTTAAGTTTATTATTATTCCATTTAATGCTGACTGATTTACTTTTTTTTTTAAAATAAGTTCCTTCTGTATTAGATTTTATACTGTATATAGTCCATTGTGTAAATATTTATCTCTGTCTCTCTCTCTGTGCCTCTCTCTCTCTTTCTCTCTCTCTCTGTGCCTCTCTCTCTCTTTCTCTCTCTCTCTCTCTATATATATATATATATATATATGTGTGTGTCAGGTTATGGCATATGCTACTGGTACCATGTAACCCAGTACTACCTGCCTCATGGTCGGGTCACCGGAAACTAAACTGGTTCCCCCACCAGACTTGTTTAGTGAGGAGGGCGGCTAGTCTCCCTGAAGGATTAAAAACAAAACCTTCCAAAGGGCGAATGAACTCTGGGTCTACGGCAAACTAGCACCGTGTATATTTGTGTGTATATATGTGTATTGGGGTGGAGAGGGCTCCCGTAAGCCGTGGTGAAGGCAAACTTTCTAGGAGAAGCAAATCTCTGATTTAAAAAACCATAAAGCGGAAGACGATTACCCGCATTATGTTGGTCTGCAGTTTAATTTGTTGCTGACTATCTTGCTCTTGCTTGTCGCTGGATCTCAACATTTTGAACCGATTGAGAGACTTAGTTGTCGTACAAAGCTAAGACTCTGTAACATCATATTTGTATAGATACTCCCTCAGGCATTTGGGATCATGGATTTTAAATGTCTGAGGGAGTGATACTCGTCTGACAAGACGTTGCAATCATATATATATATATATATATATATATATATATATATATATATATATATATATATATATATATATATATATACACACGTACACGTAATTATATTTTATTAAAAGAATAACAGTTCACCGTAATATTAAGGAGTTTAGGAGACGATTCAGTCCAATGCTCAATTTTGAAGATGTTGGCTCATCCGCAAGACTGCGTTTCTTAGTTTCTATAAAAAGAAATAAAATATCGTTATGGGGTTATAGCGGTGATAAATATATGAGGGGAAGCGAATATTAATAAGCCGGGAAATGGTTTACATTTAGTGGGAGGATTAATCAATGAAAGTAAGGGCCGGGAAATCGCATACCGAAAGGAAGAGGCGTGAATATGACGGTCATGCACGAAAACCAACTTTGCCATATTCACACACACGTATAAAAACACAAGCGTTTGGGCATCGTATCAAGATCAGCAAATCAAGTGTTTATAGGCATAAATTACTGAACCGGGCGATAAGGAGAAATTGTTCGCGCAAAAGAAATAAAAGAAAAAAATGTATAAAACAAATAAATAAATGTAATATAAAATTGATGGATGAGGCTTGAGATTTGACCAATTGGCATTCGAACATATAATTGAATGAATTAATAATCGGTGTTTGCGGCAAGAAATATCGATCCTGCGGCCACTTTCCTTAAGAACGGGGCCGCTTTACTGGACAAAACCTTTGGGAGAAAAAAGTGCACCGCGTATTTGTTCACTGCTCAGCGAAAATGCATAGCTGTCCGTACACTTATCTATGTCTATCAATCTATTTATATTTCTTTAAATTTATGTCACTCTCCTTCTCCACATATATATATATATATATATATATATATATATATATATATATATATATATATATATATATATATATATGCAGAGAGAGGCAGAGAGAGAAAAGGGAGGAGAGAGAGAAAGAGATGGATATAGAAAGAAAGAGAGAGGGGTGGCATTTAGAAGGATCGATAAAAGCTAAATTTTACCCCCAAATAAAGCACAGTGCCAGTTTTAGGGTTGGGCTTAGTATCACCGACATTAGTTCAAGGGACAGAGTTGAGCAGCAAGATATCGGTTAACTTTTCACTTGCACTTCTGAATGCCAATACCGTTGAGAAAGCAGGAGCCCGGAAAGAAATTTAAAACTCTATAAGCTCTGAGGAAGAAACCATTAAAATAGCAGGCGTTCTTACATCAAGGAATCTCTACTGTGTAGGGTGGGAATTTGATATTGCCAGGTTGGTCGGGGGTATTTACTGAGAAACGTGTGTAGTTTTTTCCGATCATCCATCGTTAACATGATTGCAAAATAGGCAGAGGGATGCAACCTTAGTCGATGGAACAGAGGTTGAAACTTAGATGACAAATCAAGACTTATCAGTTTCGTAACTATTTAAAAATCTGCCAAGGGGTGAGAGACTTGTAGCAGATACACCGGCCGTTTAGAAGAACATAAAACTTGTAGGCGTAAGTAACTTTCTATCTCGCTACAGTAAGCCGTCTTCACAGCAGTCTGAGCAATGCTAGCGATGCATCTGTTCCAAGTCATGTTCATTGTGAATTTTAAGTTTGAAGGGAGTACATTGGGGTAATTAATTTTTACTCATAGCAATTGGTGTTTGAGAAGGTTTGTAATTATTAAAGAAAACTAGCTTAGCATTAGCATCATTGCACGTAACCATCAATGTTTGATCCCATTCCAATAAATATTGGAGGGCTTCATCTTAATTTTCAGTTATTGTTTTTTTTTTATATATGTTCATTAAATTGTCCATCGTGTCTGTTATAGAGCATGGTATCGTCAGCAAGCATACCCGTCGCAGAGACTATTTTATCTTGGAAGTCATTTATAAATATTACGGATAATAAAGGCTGATCACCGAGGACAACTCGAATTTTTCCCGTACATAAGCATGGTTTTAATATTTTAAGTATTTATTCAGTCATATTTTTGCATCTATATATATATATATATATATATATATATATATATATATATATATATATATATATATATCAATGATGAAAATGAGGAATATAGTAATGAGTCTGTATTTATATATTAAATATATATGCATGGTGGAACGATTGCCCCCCCTAAATAAAAGAACACTACAATTTGTTTTAAGACTTTTATGAAAGAAATGAATAAAGATAACTTGGTTATATTATAGATCCAATGTATCCGCGTTTAGTTTCAAGTATCGCATCTGCACCTGTCCAGAAGTGCACAAGTAAATCCAAAACTCCCGAAATTGGAAGAAGATGGTCCATAATAATCAAAGGACAGAAATCCATGAAAAAATTCACAAAAATCTGTACAAGGAAAAAAAGGAAAAAATTCCAATAATATTAATAAAAAGAGAAACAAGATATGCTTTTCATTCTACTGCCGAGATATAAATATAAATAAGAAAGATCAAGGAAGGAAAAGGAGGAGAAAAAATGGTGCTATAGTTAAATATAAATAGAGAAACAAATGTCAAAATGAACCAGACAGGAAATGTTAAAGGCGCAAAAAATATATATAGGGCAAAATAATATAGGTCAACTGAAATGTACAGGTCATCACTTAAAAAAAGGTCAGCAAGAGTTGTTAAAAGACACTAAATGGAAAATAAATAAACTAATCAATAAATAAATAGAAAATAAATAACAAATATACAATAAATAAATAAATAAAAAATAAAATATAAAATATGAAATAAAAAATAAAAATTATTTAAGGAGTTAGGATGGCCGGTATATGCAAATTCAGGAAAAAAGCAAGAAAAAAAGTAAGTAAAAGCGTATAGTAAAATATAAGTAAATATACATATAAGGTATGAAAGTGTGGATAGATTGATATATCAGATAGATAGGAAATTTTAAAGAATAAAACAGAAAATGCAAATAAAAAAACGGTCATACAAAGGAGAGATTAAGAATTAAAATAAAGGATTATTAAATTATGCAGTATTAAGAAGTAAATAGAAAAACCATAAAGTTAAAGAATTTTTTTTATATCTATATAAAAGGTAAAAGTAATGACTGTTTAAATTCAAAATTAACATAATTAAATTTGGACGTTTGTTTACAAAAAGAGATCAGTTCATTTTTTCTCCTCTTTGTCTTACTGGATCTTTCTCATTTATATTTATATCTCGGCAGTAGAATGAAAAACATATCTTATTTTTCTTTTATTAATATTATTAGAATATTTTCGTTTTTTTTTTCCATTGTACACATTTTGGTGCATTTTTCCATAAATTTCTGCCTTTGGATTATTATGGACAATCTTCCTCCAATGACAGGGATTTTTAGATTTTACTTGTGAAAATAGGAATTCAATTAACTTTCTTGAATTTATATATTTGTATTTTACCGTCACTGGATTATTTATCTTCCACCAGACTATCCATTCATGTGTAATCACCTTTTTCTTCACCATATTCCCTTTTTTTGTTTTCAAGTAAGATCTTTGACTTACTTGTTGTTTCATCAAATAATTTTGCATGCCAAATCCGATCGCTCATTTTGCTAATTCCTACCCTCTGATGAGAAGAAGAGTATTTTTTTCAAACTCCGCGGATTAAGGACTATCCACTTATCTAGTGTTTCCTTTTCAGATAAAATATGTTTTTAACTCATTTCAAAATGTTTTTAACATGTTGTATTAACTATTTGCTCGTATATATATATATATGTATATATATATATATATATATATATATATATATATATATATAATTTTTTTTTTGCTATAATAATAAAATACCTACAGACACTAGTGTTTCATCCTTTCGGGATTCTTCAGTGCAGGGTGTCACGATTACTACCAGTCGAACGATTCGAACCCCGCGACACGAGCCATCTCTGGCTCGATTAGCGGAGGCCGTATCCATTCGGCTACTATTAACCGTGTGAAATAGCGTTGAATTTTAAACATTTTTTAATTTAAATGTTCATTACGTCAGACAGACAGTGATCAAATCGTTACACGATGATCTACGCATAAGAGCAAAATTGACCGACTTTTAATTCAACGGAAAGTGCTCAACGATAGGAAACGAATTTCTTAAAGGGGCTGTCATAATTATTTTTTTTACTATAATAATTAAATACCTACATACACTAGTGTTTCATCCTTTCGGGATTCTTCAGTGCAGGGTGTCACGATAACTACCAGTCGAACGATATATACTTTTTAACTATATCGTTTTTCTCTTTCATAGAACCAATGTTAAGCTGGATATTTTTGATCATCAGAATTTTTATTTTATTTTAGTCAAACACCAAATTGATTACTTCACACGATTTGCGAATGATTGATACAAATTTCTTTCAGAAGCACGTGTGTATGATATAGTTCTGCCCCATTGACTCCCAAAAATTAAAGACCAAACGGCCTTCCTAGTTATGGTTAACAGTTTGTAAATCAATAGACCTTTGAAAGAAAATGAAGTCGATGTATTTAATGAATAAAATATATCAAAAATACATATTCATGTTATTTTAGGTGAATGGAGTTAACTCACTCGATTGTAGTGTAAAATTGTACATCTGGGGAACCCTCAACAAACGCTCTTCCTTTTACTCTGGTGACAATTATTCTTACTTTGTGTGTAGTAAAAAGTGTTGATGTGCCGTAAAACAAATCGCAAACCTTTTTGCCATTAATAAAGAAATAAAATCGCCAAACTTCGTTCCATGTACATTCATTTGCTAAAAATCACCCATATATATATATATATATATATATATATATATATATATATATATATAAGCGAAAATGTATGTATGCATGTATGAATGTGTCTATGTTTGTGTTCCTGCCTTTCGACAGACTGAACAAGAATTGACAAACTTAGTCTCTCACGCAAGGCCCATCCTTCGCCCGACAAATATCGAAAAATTGGCTACAATGTTAATTTTTTCACCCTGAAATCAACACTTTCCTACTGGGAGGGTCACTAAAAACCGTCCTCTTATGACGAGATCCGATCTATGCATGCGTCAGAGGACGTCATAACCTGATTTAGTTTAAATATTTGAAGAACTGACACAATAGCATGTGCGTCGTGTAAGTTCAGTTGGTTAAAGCGTCGGGTCATTATCTAAACGTGTTCTGTTCGATGTCTTCATTTTTTTCGATTTTTTCAATGTTCATATTGAAGCAGGGTGATTTAAGCCATTTTTCACGTAATGTTAGTTTTTCTGTGTGTTTTTTTTTTACTTCGCTTATGCTTAGGTTTTCATTAAAACCCCACCCACCCCCGACCGACCACACACACACACCCAAAAACATAAGGGTACTCACCGATCTTTTACATGTTAATATTGAAACAAACTTATTTAAGCTATTTTTACGTGTTTTGCTTTTTGGGGGCGGGGGTATTTTTCATAAGTTTTAACGTTCGTTTTTCTGTTTTCTTTTTTGTTTTTGTGTGTCAGATTTTTACATTAAATATCGTTCGTATGCCTTACGTTAGTTTTTTTGTGTTTTTTTTTATTTCGCTTATTCCTATGTTTTGATTACCCCCCACCACCCGAGTACCCCCCCTTTATTTGTCCGATAAGTTTTAACGTTTGTTTTTCTGTTTTCTTTTTCACATCGTTATTCTTAGGTGTTCATGAACACCCCCACCCCCGCTCGACCACACACACCTCCAAACACCCCGCTAGTGTATATATATAAAATCGACAATGTGTGTTTGTATGTATATATGTGTGTTTGTATGTCTTGCAAAAACTTTCCACACGAGTCACGGATTTTATCTTTCATACTTCGTCCGACAATATCGAAAAATTGTCCAAAAACGTTAATCTTTTCACCCCCGAAATCAGGGGGGGGGGCAGCAACAACCGTCCTCTCATGACGAGTTCGGTTCTGCACATGCGCAAACGACGTCGTAACATGATTTACATTAAATACTTGGAAAAGTAACAGAATTTCGTGGATGTCTTCTTTGCTCAGTTGCTTAGAGCGCGGCCTCATTATCTAGACGTTTTGGGGTCGAATCGTGGTGTGAAATGTCTTTTGTTTTTCGATTTTTTAAATTTTAATATTAGAACAGGGTTAAGGGTTATCATTCCCCCCCCCGCCCAACCACACCCGGGCATTACTGGGTATCCTCGAAGCAATTTTTTACGTGTTTTGGGGGATTTTTCAGATTCTTAAGGATTTTTGTTTTGTTTTCTTTTCTTGTTTTTCCGAATTTTACATTTAACATCGCTCGTTTTCCTGACGTTAATTTTGTTGTGTTATTTAATATTTATTTTGCTTATTCATATGTTTAGATTAAGACCCGCCACCTCCGCGCGAGTACACACACCACCAAACACCCGGGCAACGCCGGGTCCCCCCGCTAGTCAATTATAAAATAAAATTAATCTTTTACTAAAATAATTGAATTTTTAGTTTTGAAAATCAATTATAAATATGGATCCCTATTCTTAAAAAAAAAATGTATTTCTCTATTAGGTCACAGTTTTGCTAATGTATAATATGTAACTAATGAACATATACAACTTTAACCCCTCCTCTCCATTCGGTAAAACATGAAACTTCTTTTATACTTACAAATGTAATAATGTTGTTATTTTTTAAACTTTCTAGTTTGCACGATCCTTGGTAGATAAAGCTATGAAGAAGTTCAATGCAGATAAAATTGGAATATCAGATTTTGCTTTGGAATCTGGAGGTGCGTTTTTGATTTTCCATGTTCAAACTGTCTCCATAGATAATTATGAACCGTTTAATGACTCTTTTACTATGTGTTTTGATTAAACTTAAATTTGATAAAGATTATTTCGTTTACAAAATTAAAAATGCAATAAGCATTTATATTTTGGATTTAGGAGAACATGGTTAGCACATTTGTTTGAAAAATGATCATATTTTACACAGATAAGACTTTTTTTACATAATTAGCTAAACGTTAAATTAGAGTGTTTATAATATAAATAATATAATTCTAATGAAAATTCATTTTTACATCATATTTGCAATAACAATAAAATACATATCTATTATAAATGGATTGGTTCCAGCGAGATGTGATGAATGGACGGTGAAAAAAATACATTTTTCTATTTTAAAATTATTTCATCTAATATTTATTCAGGTTAACTGTATTTATTCACAGTATAAGTAAGTAACAATGTAAGGAAATGCCATTGTTAAAAACATATTTTAAATAAAAAATATAACATATGGAATCTTTCCTAGAAAAACAATGTTAATTTAAGTCTCGAATAAATAATTAAAACATTAGTATCTGACCTTTCCTCGTCAGCTAGAGTAAAGAAACTCCTTAAGGACTGAGGTATTCTTGCCTCTCACAATGTTTATTTCCCCTCATGTATTCGATGTTCTTCTCCCTTATCTAACGCATTATGTACTTATCTTATTTATTGAATAACAATAATTGAATCGCTATCTAAA
Organism: Euprymna scolopes; assembly: GCF_053919585.1. Taxonomy (NCBI): domain Eukaryota; kingdom Metazoa; phylum Mollusca; class Cephalopoda; order Sepiida; family Sepiolidae; genus Euprymna; species Euprymna scolopes. The sequence continues at coordinate 15,127,466 of NC_136508.1, forward strand.
TTATATATGGATTTTGTTTTTATTACTTAAATATAATTTAAGTAAAAGATGATTTTGTCGAAACTAATTACCTGTTTCGAAAGTATTTAAACAATAGTTGAATTATTTCTGTTAAAATTGGAATATAAACTAAACGCCTTTAAATAAGTTTGATATTTAAAGGGAAAAGGCACGTTGCTTAAAAGGCGGCAAGTAAAACAGATAGAGAATATAATCAAATAGTTGCACCATCTATTTTTGTTATACATTCTTTAAAATAAGTCTAATTCTATTTCAATAACCTTAATTGGTAAGGGCATTACTCATATAAAGTTTTTTTTCTAAAACTATATTTTAATATGAGTGATTAAAAACGTGTGGCGATCAGACAATGATAATGCAGAAGGGCGAAACTCTTTACTTCTTTGTGCAAACTCGCCTCCCTAAAACTTTAATTTCTCGTGATTCCTCGCGAGATCAACGACTAGAAGTAGAGAGTGGAAGGAAAACTGAGTGATTTTGAAAATGGCAAGATGAACTTCATTTCTCGTTCATCTATTTGAATTATTTGAATTATAGTTACATGTATGTGCCTACTTCTTAATAAACGTATATCGTTATGTAACAGTGAAATATGTCCTTATTTGTTCATACGGGTTACGTTTCTTTCCTTATAGACATCTACGTACCCAACGCGAAGGCTGAACTCCCTGCGGTAAGATATTTTATGTTATATTTATAAAACACATCCAACAATCTAAAAAAACCATTCTATAAAAGCCCGGTGGACCATAGTATTTTATTACACCTGTTTAACTGAAATTCTCTTTAAATGTATTCTCATGTGGATCGATAATAAAAAAAATGCTAAAATGTGTGACATATTTCTATTCTATGTTATTATGTCAATCTCTGTTAAAGCATAAACATATATATCAAATAATCGGCATGTTAATCTATATATAATACACTTTGTAACAGTGTTATCTTATTTTACTTAATTCCATGCTTTGGAAGTCCTGCGCGTACGGAGAGCTACAAGTAAAATACGCTGCCTCTATTCGAAACGTGTTATCCTTTATGCATATGTTAATAGTAAATATAGACTTGTTAGTATAACAATAAATCATTTTGGTACCTATTTGTGCACAGATAGAGAAATATATTATGGTTTATATATATATATATATATATATATATATATATATATATATATATATATATATTTGTGTGTGGGTGTGTATGTGTAGATATGGATATAGATATATGCATATATATGTATACATATACATATATACACAAACACCCATATATACATATATGTATATATGTGTGTGTGTGTATATACATATAGTCGTGAGCCAAAAATGGAGCCAAAAAAATTTATACATTTTATCGCACTAAATGCTATATTGCACAAAGACCAATTCAACAAGAAACTAAAACGAGACTAATAACACAGGACAAGACATTTACTTTAATAAGTGCTTAGGATGGGATCGCATTCTTTTTTATTTCTTTTAAAAATCAATCCTTGTAGACATGATCTCAACCAAAGTGTAACACTGGAGAGAAGATTATATTTCATTCGCTTTGCACAGCTTCACGCATTTTGTCATTAGTCGAAGGAGTTCTTCCATGCAATGCACGCGATTTTATGGACCAAATATTCTCGATTGAGTTTAAATCGGGGCTTTGATCTGGCCAAAATATCACATGAATTAAATTATCAGAGAAACATTTTTCTGACACTAGCAGTGTGTGTTGAAAAATAATGCTCCTAGATTTTCCCACCTTCTGGATACTTGGTAACAGTCCTGTTTCTAATATTCGAATGCATTCCTTTGCATTGAATGGCTACTCACATCTAATAAGTACCCCAACTCCGGTTGCAGTAAAAATTCCCCATGTCCTTGTCCCCCAATCCCGGTGTTTAACTCTCGTTTTTATGCAAATTGATAATAAATCTTTTCTCCAATTCTTCGATTGCACAGTTCGGGATCATCAATAAGAAGAGAAAAGATGATTAACCTGAACAGAAATCATTCCTGAACCAGTCTCTATTTTTCTTGCCATAATAGGAGATAATTCTGTTTCTATCATTGCTGTTCTTCTGAGATAAAATGACTCCTTTGCACATCTTTTAGAAAAGACCCCCATTTCTTTCATTCGTCTTGATATTGTATAGCTAGAAAGAGAATTTCCCGCCCGTGTTTTCAATTCTTGCTATGGTTCAACATAAGTGTTCTTTCAGTCCTTCAACACATGTAATTTAAGGCCGTTGTCCTTCAAAGTGAATAATTTAGAGCGACAATGTGAAGATTTCCTTTTACCAAGCATACGACTTCGGAACATTGGCCAATCTGCTTAACTACATAAAAATAGGTGTTCAATTTTTCTTTTCTTAAAATATCAAAACTCTTCTTTTAATTTATGTTGGACTGCCTTAATCCTGTAATTCGATCTCTTCCTTCTTTCAAAATTTTCTCCATTTTCTGCTCATGAGTATATATATATATATATATATATATATATATATATATATATATATATATAGATATATATAGATATATATATATATATATGGATAGATAGATATAGATATAGATACAGATATAGATATATAGATGTATATATATATATATATATATATAAAATATACACACACATATATATATATATACATATATATATAAATATATATATATTTATATGTATATATATGTATGTATATATATATATATAAAATATACACACACATATATATATATATATGTATACATATATATATAAATATATATATATTTATATGTATATATATATATGTATATATATATATATATATATATATATATATATATATATAAACGCATGCCTATCTACTGAATAATTTAAAAGAGATAACAATCTGATTAGCCGCCAGTAGCTTTTCTTTCTTCAATTTTGACTAATTGGCAAACTTTTCCGAATAAAAACAGATTAAATGTGTTACAAATGTCTGAATCCCTTATTTAACAAATTGCCTGGAGATCAAAAGTCATGATGTATAAAGGTTGACAGTTGTCCTAAAACAAACACGCATTCTTACTTTTATAAATATATATGTGAGTGTGTACATGAATGTGCAACTAAAAATATGTATAGATCTACGTGCGTGTATAGTGTATGTAAACACTTTTATATTTATAAGTATAAGTTCGTTTATTCCTTAATATAAATAGTTTTCATTATTCTATAAAGTAGGAGAAGTGTATATATAAATATATATTGTAATACACTTTTTATATGCACACGCACATGCATATATTATATATAAATCTCTCTCTCTTTCTATCTATATATATATATATATAGATAGATATATACATATATATATATATATATATATATATATATATATATATATATATATATATGCATATGTGTATGTGGGTTTGATGTTTGGTGTAGTATACGAAATCATTACCCAGTGATTTAAATTTATTTTAAGAATTCAAATCAATAACACCTTATATGTGTACGAGGTTCTTTTCTAATTTCATATATAATCATTTTATATGTAATAATTTCATAATCCCAAGGGATTATAGTAAAGATTAAGACAAAGCAAACATGCAAAGCATAGCTTTTATTTGAATTAATTGATCCATGAGATAAATGGATGTCGTATATTTTATCATAATTATGCTTGGATAATAGATTACGACAGGTTTTCGTTGTCAAGAAAAATCAAGGAGAAATCACTAACATGAAAATACATTGAAAATTCTATACAATTAGAAGTATAGTAAGTTATCTGTTACTGTGGTTTGTGTTGATGGTAGACTTTTTTTTTGCTGTTGAGGTAGTCGTCATGTTTTAATCGGGCAATTCAACGAAAAGCATGTAAGCCGAACTTCCTAAACAATATAACCAATGTATTAAGTAGTATAATTGAATAACTCTATTTCTTCAGGAATGGTACCTTACAATGGGCATATATATATATATATATATATATATATATATATATATATATATATGTATATATACACATATATGCATATATGCATATATATATATATTAAAATATATGTATGAATGTATATATGCATATGCATATATGTATATATATATATGTATATATATATATATATATATATATATATATATATATATATATATTAATAAAATCAGGACCAGAAATATTCGATTTATACCAACCAGTAGTGTATTCCCTATATGTTAAACAGTAAATTGTCTATGTCATCATAACGTAATAAATAAGACGATGGACTTAAATGCATAAGGCCCAGGGTTTGACTCCTAATAACAGTCAAGCTACCCTGAAGAGCGTAGGACCCCGAAACATGCATGCACGTAGATTACTGTTTTAAAAATAAAGAAGGAAATGAAAATATTATTTGTTTACATCCAAAATAAACAATGGACAATGTTTAAATAGAAAACCTCCGATCTTTAAGGTGAATACGCTAACCTCAATATCGTTTAAAAAATCAACAGAAAAAGCTACGTAAATATATAAACGATAAAAACTAAACAGTAAATCGTCTAAGTCATCATAGCGTAATGAATAAGACGCTTGATTGAACTACATATGGTCCAAGGTTTAAGTACTAATAACAGTCAAGCTACGCTGAAGAAGGGTAGGAGCACGAGGCATGCATATTACTGTTTTAGAAATAAATATATAAATGATAATATATATATATATATATATATATATATATATATATAGTGCAATGTATTGGATATACTACATTTTTCTCCATAACTTTAATTAGGGTTAAAGATTTTACCTAAACATTGGTTTGAATATTCGTGCTACTAACCCTAATTATACTTGGAGTATTAATTACAAATCAAGGTTTAGAAAATATATATTTAAGGAAATATATGAATTAAGAAAAGCAAAAGTATTGGAAACATTTTTACAAAAGTATTTTCCCGTAATAACTATAATTTTTTTTGTCTCGAAGTTTTGCAATAATGCAAACAAGTTATCACTGACCAAGCGGAGACCCATTATATCAACATACACAAAAGAAATTACGGAAGCTGCACAATATATTAATGAATTCAAATTCTGAACGCATCAGTATTTAAGAAGAGGGGATTGCATAATAGAAGTACACTACTTATCGTTATAAAATATTTACGCTGTGTATATATATATATATATATATATATATATATATATATATATATATATATATATATATATATATATACAGCGTCAAGAGGACACCCGTAAGATCCTTTCGAGGAAAAAACAATCTCTGATTACAAAAAACAATAAAGCGGGAGACAAGTACCCGCATTAAGCTGGTCTGCAGTCTAACTGTTTGCTGGCTATCTTTCTCTTGCTTGTTTCTGGATCTCAACATCTTGAACCGAGAGAGAGGCTTAGCTGCCGTACAAAGCTAAGACTCTGTAACATCATCTGTGTATAGATACTCTGTCAGGTATTTGTCTATAAAAATGGTCCTGTAGCGATGGAAGTAATTGTCGGACTCATGGAATTTAAGTGTCTGGGGAGTGGCACTCGTCTGATAAGACGTTACAATCATCATGTGTGTATGTATGTGTACGTATGTATGTCTGTGTTGAGGCTAGTTTTTGTATACAATTCTATGAAAACTTCATGCAATAATATATTGTATTCTTTAACAGCGAAAACGATTGCAGACGTCCTGAACTGAATATTAAGCATGAGGGTATTGTATTTAAGCGTATTTTTAAAGGAAATCACGGACTTTATTACTCTGAAACCAGACATTACAGAAACATGTATGCACATATGTAGCCGTTTGTTTTTATATATGAATTTTACATCACATGCTCTGAAAAGATAATGACCATTTGTTCTGGAAGGCGCATTCTATTTTAGTGGATGCACTTCTAGGAATCTTAATCAAACTACGACTATATATATATATATATATATATATATATATATATATATATATATATATATATATATATATATATATATATACCTACTGGTGCGTAGGAAAATTTATGCTTAATAATAGTTTACAATTGCCAACTTAATTTACATGTATAATAAGAGACTAATGTGATAAATGTATATAAGGAAATGTCTAAATTATAATACTTTACTTAAATCTGTTTTTTATAAAAATCAAATTAAGAAATTTTTATAATATAGATTATATGTATATATCTGAATTCAAATGTTCAGTAAATATTATATGCATATATATATATATATATATATATATATATATATATATATATATATATATATATATATATATATATATATAATTTATTTATAAAAGACCGGAAATTGATACATTTTCGACACGAGCTAAAACGCGACACTTATCAATTAAGAACGAAAATATATTGCATTAAGCATAAACAACATCACTTCCTCTTAAGTTCGAGATACTGAATTTATGGCTCTTTAAATGGATGCAGAAATGTATGATCTACATGTAAATATCAAAAGAAAGTAATAGCTTGTATATATTCTAGGGTCATGAAACACCTTTTAACTGACGTGTAAGATCATGGGTTAAAGTTTTCTGTTGAAGACTTTCACATCAGACTATGTACTTTTGTCCGCTGTTACATTACGATATAGAACATTCATGTCGGAAGTATTAGGGGTCTTACGCAATGCTACAGATGCATTATTTCCGGCGTTGATAAAGTAATAAAAAGGGAATATATATATATATATATATATATATATATATATATATATATATATATATATATATACGAAAGTATTAATATATACAGATATCTATATAAATATATATATATACTATATATGAATATATATGTATAAAATATGTCTGTATAAATATGTATATAATATATAAATATATATATATATATATTTACATATATAAATTTGTATATATAATATATATAAATATATATACACAGATATAAATATGTATATGTAATATATATAATTAAATCAGGTTTGGGGGAAGGTACAACATTTTTAGATTGCAATCAAAAGAATGATTTTTGTTTCATGATTAAAGAAAAACGTGTAAACCACATCTTATATAAATATAAATGTGAAATGAGAGGATAAAAAGGATATTATTCGCGTACTGGTTTCATTCCTAATTATCCAAGATTGATCAGAATAGTTTCGATTAAAATATAATAATGTAAAATACATAAAATTTAATTCAAGGTGCGTTTCGTTATAAAACACAGAAGAGCGATTAAAATATAGCAGACTTATAATAATACTTTTGAAGATTTTAGAGATTAATCACGCTCTACCTAAACGGCTTTCCCTCGTTTTGCAGAGAGAAGGCCTTCAACATGGAAGTGAATAGTATCTAAGATCTTAAGATTGTTTGTGGAGTGCGTGCAACTTATACTTAAAAATAAGGTTGTATTGAAGTTCCCTACACACGAGAAGTTTTAGTATGCGTTGGAAAGGACGTCTGTTGGTAATTTGTTTCATTCTTAAATTTGCTTGATATGTACTGTTGGTATCTCCCGTTTTATTTTAACATCGTTAGACCGACGTTTCTTGCACCTCGCCTCCAGTTTAAAGTGTAACTGACAGAATTATTGTGATGGTGAGTATAAATCGTTTCGAAAAAAAATTGGTTCAGGTTTTCGTAGAAAACAAGATGCAGATTTTAAGCAAAATAGCAATTTGGGACAGTTGAACTGATTTATTTTGCGAATTTCTCACTTGTTACAACTCGGCCAAGCGAAAATATATTACACAGTTAGACATAGTGTTTACTTTTTTGTCAAAATCGTCGGTTATATTTTATTTACAAGACTTACCTTTGGAGTACACATTCTTTGACAGATTATCGGTAATTATTGAAAACTCCTCATTCAATTTGGATTTGGGACAACTCATCAGTATGCGATGTGTTAGGGTGGAAATTTTATTTATCTAATGTTTTTTTTAGATCAAAGTAAATGTCGCCGAGTGTATAGTCCTTCTAAACGTGCATTTACTGTAGATTGATGTAAAGGAACATGATTGGGTGTATTTTTTATTAACAATGCACCAACGAAAGCTATAAGTGTACCTTAACGCGTTAAGCATTTGATTTACTAATGAAGAAATTAATTTGCCAGTTAGATTATATATGAGACAAAATGCGTCATCTACATGTAGAAAATGGCTACTAGTTTCATGGGCTAGATACTTAGTGTTCTTCATAGAAACCCATAAATATTCACCAATACTAGGCCCATAGATAACGGTTCTATTTTCCGATACATTACATATATATATATATATATATATATATATATATATATATATATATATATATATATATATACATATATATATACATATATACATTCATATATATATATATATATATATATATATATATATATATATATATATATATATATATATATATACAACTGAATTCAACAGACATAGTTGGATTTTTTGTCAGCTCATTAATATGAAACGAACACCTATATCTAATAATTAAGATTGTCAATGACTGCTACTATAGCGGCATTGCAAAACTGTTTATTGAAGAGACGTAGGTGTTTATTCGTAAAAAAAACAGCAATATTTATTTTTTTAAGATAGGTGTTATGTTGCGATATTTGGCACGCTATTCTGAGCAGATCAATTAAACATACCCGCTTTAAATCTTTTCAATACGTTTGAATATCCTATCTATGAAATTTATTGTTTGCGAATAAAAAAATATTGTTGATATTATAGTTGGAGAATAAATATCAGTTTAATAAATATTGAGATAAACACACACACATGCATATATATATATATATATATATATATATATATATATATATAACACCACACCACACACACACCCACATATATATATATATATATATATATATATATATATATATATATACATGTGTGGTTTTAAAATATATTTCATACATTATGTACTCTGCCTATATGCCGTATGTTATGTAAGCTGACTTGATGTTATCTTTGAGGTGACTTATATATAAGGCAAGCTGTATTATGCTACATGTTAGATATGGTATTATATGATGCATATAGTTAACAACCAGATAATTAAAATTATTATGGATGATAAAAATATCGTTAGTTTTGCTATTATTACAACCGACAAGAAAGAACGGTCGAGCCGAAATTCTCATATACTTCTATAAGGCCACCATTCGCCCATGCATGGAGTATTGTTGTCATATTTGGCTGGTGCATCTGCCACTAGTGACTCGCTCCTCGACAAGGTTCAAAGGAGAGTCGCCAATCTGATAGGTTCTGAACGGTCATCTAAACTTCAGCCTCTGTCCCGTCGACGGAATGTTGCATCCATCTGCCTGGTGTACAAGTTCGGTAAATGCTCTGACGAACTTCACGCACTTGTCCCCTCTCAACGTAAATACCCGCAAAACTAGACATGAAGCTAAATCCCACCCCTTCATGTTAGATTCCTAGATGTAAGAGAGGCTTCTACTCTAGTAGTTTCTTACCCAGAAAGGCTAGACTTAGGAATTTCCTTCCGGATCCCTGCCTCCTAAACTGTACTTCCATGCAGAAAATCAAGTGTAACGTGATTCAACATCTTGCCGCCCAACTCCCTACACATTACCTTTGATACTTATGGCCCTGATAACATTCTCCAACAGCAACGTGGCAATGTGTTTTGTTTGGGTTGAAATGTGATTTAAATATATATATATATATATATATATATATATATATATATATATATATATATATATATATATAAAGATTAAAATAATGTTTCGATGGCAAATAATGTTAATTTACCTCAACTGTATGATCAGTCAAAACTGGAGATGCATGTATCTTTAGCTGAACCGAAAACTCTTTTATAGATATAATATTTAGACCTGTGCCTGTGATGTTACAAAGCTTTTGCGGTTATGTAGACAAGAATTTGCTCCTTTTTTAACATTTGTATCATATATTTACTTGAAACAGATATTTCTGTACGGTGTCTCGATATCTCATCGAGCATATTTCATATTACTGTGATTTTATCACTTCCTATATTAATATAGTTAACTAGTAGATAGACGACAATAGAATAAATTAAAAAAAAAACAACGTTCAGATATTTTAGCAGCAACGATGGTATGCGAGTCGTTTCTGATTTAAAAAACTGCTTGTCGCTATTCAAAACCGAGCGCAATTCTAATCACATACGCCATGTTTACGTGCTGGAAAAAATGAAATTATTGCACGGGTAGATCGACTGGAAATTAATTCAACTTTTGTGCGTGAAGGAAAATAGAGGCGCATTCCTGTTATATCACACTATTATTCGTTCCGGTGATTCGCTATTTTTTTTATTTTTGTTTTTCTAAAATACACGCTATCAACAATAAATTAACGTCATGTTTCTCTCGAAACAGAGGTAATATTTCTATCACAAAGGAAAATATGCAGTTCTATTTTTCAGGAATCTGATCAAATCATTGAGTGAATAAATACAACGTTCTAATTGATATACATCGAATGGTATTCGAAGGACCTTGGACGTTGAATTTTTTTGTACAAGTTATCTATACATATATATATATATACATATATATATATATATATATATATATATATATGTATATATATATATATATATATATATATATATATATATATATATATATATATATATGGGAAAGCAAACCTTCCGAAGGGAGTTCCAGAGCCTAGCAGTTTCATGGAATAAACCATTCGAGTAGATGGCTTTCGCATATGTGAGGATCTCTACATTTTTTTAGGGGTGGAATTTAGCTACTTGTCTGGTCTGTCGGAGCGATTTATATTGAGGGGGAACCGCGCTTTTAGTTCATCAGTATCATCACCTTGAAAATACGTATGTAGCAGGCAGAGGGTGCAACGTTTCGTTGACGAAACAGACACCGGAGGTTAGATGACAGTTCAGATCCTATTAGGTTGGTGACTCTTCTTTGAACCCTATCAAAGAGTGAGAGACTAGTAGCAGATGCAACAGACGAAATGTTACAACAATACCCCATACATGGGCTCATAGGGGCCATATAAAGATACAGGATATTTTCAGGCGCAAGTAATGTTTTTGCACGGTAGGGAGAGCTCACCGGCTCTCAAGGTATCTGTTCAAATCATGTTCCCTGCCATGTACCGGTTCATATCAAAGTCCAGTACAGTATTTCAGCCAAAATGAGCGAAAGCTTTTGAATAAAATGAAATATTAATACAATCCTGTTGTAATTGTTTAATATGTACTTAGTGTATATCATAATTTAAAATCATTACACAATATTATAACTAAATTTAATACGATTTTTTAAAAGATCGAAATAAGTTTCGTAGATAAAGTTTATGTATGAACAGACTATATATATATATATATATATATATATATATATATATATATATATATATATATATATATATAGAATATTGGGGGTGTGATTCAAACCAAATTATCTGTTTTAAGGAAAATTGTATATTAGAATAAAGGAAAAGACTACACCATATATATAAAACATTATACAACATTTCGAGTAAAGGACTTTATGCGAGATAAAAACCGACAATACTAAGAATATCTATATTTGAGCCACGAAGCATTGTTTAGGGACATATATAGAAACCATATAGTATCCTATAAAAAGGAACCTTTGACTAAACTAATAGAGATTGCGTCAACGATAGCAGGGGGGAGGGTAAAAGAATCAGCATTAAAACTAAAAACTAAAAGAAGAATACAACTGCATTAGGCGATTGGGTTAAAACACATAATAGAAATAATGAAGAATTTTGTATTAAATCGGTCAGTAGTTGACAGGGAGGAAGTGTAGCCGGGGGAAAAACAAGAAGTGCAATCTATGATTATTGGAAGCATTTATATAGTGAATTCTTAGAGGGAATTTAGAATAAACCACTAGATGCCATGCAGGGGTGTCTTCACAGAAACAGGTTTATGCTATCCCGCCTTTAATGTAACTGAGGTATATATTTTTTACAACAATAAGGATCTCTAAATGCTAGGATTATATTTTAATGTAGAGGCAAATAGTTGGGAATGATATAATCTAAATGAAGGATCCAAATCCAACAAGCAAATATAGTTTCTATTATTCTAAACTGGGTAAGAAATATGAATAAAGTATAAAGCTCCTCTAAGAATGGACATTTTTTTCCATAAGTGTAAGCATGTTTTTGTATTCACTTGTATCAGTATTGATGGTGACATAAGTGATACCCTCTTCAAATCAATAAAACAATTTAACATAAACTAGCTATTATTATTTAAAAATCAAATTAGCAATTTGGGAGACTGGCAATTACTGTAATCGATTTTGTCATCTTACATCTTAAATTTTAAGAATCCATGCTGGTTTATATATTTACTTACTTTACTCTTTGTTCTAAATGTTTTTACCCATAAATGCAGGGGTAGACATCTTCTCATCGGAGTGAAACACATTTGTAGCTATTGGATTGTTGTGCTGCCAAAATAATAATTAGAGGATACATATACCATTTTGTTTAGATAATCTAGAATACAACACACGAATTATGATTCTGGCTTTGAACACATGAGTAACCAAAGATGTTATTGGATTAATAAGAGATGTGAGTAAAACCTATGGGTAAAAAAGAGTTTTAAGATTAAAAACATAATGGATATCTTTAATTTGTCTAATAAGCTATCGTATCACGTTCTGGAACTGTTTGATTAAATTAATTATTAAATCATGGACACTTTCTTGTAATCACTAGACCGAAAGCATCAAACGGCCTGAATTATCTCCCTTTAGCTGTTATGAGAAATAAAATTGACCTCTTTTTAAACAGAAATCACCTATTAGCAAGTAAGAACATAATTGGATTATCGCCCTTCGTAATTGTTTTTAGTAACGACATGGAAACATATCTAATTTGAATGATAATAGATTTGAAAACATAAAATAATGATAAATAGATTAGAATCCTTTACTCTAA
>NC_136508.1:15142902-15162902 GCF_053919585.1 Euprymna scolopes
ATATGTGTATTATATTTGTGTAGAAATGCAAGGATATCGGATCAGAGTTAATTTGTCCGTATTGTACTGAATGTTCATTTCCAAATTATTCTTCACAAATTATCGTACGTGACTGATTCTATATTCTTCCATTTTTTTATAGCGTTAAAACAATGAAAAATGTCCTGTGCAATAATTTTAATTCGTGTATGAAACACAAATACAGATTTAATGTAATTAGAGATGAGATGTGCATCCACTTATTCGAGAAACAAAGCTCAAAGTCATCGATGGAGAAATGCGATTACTTTCTGCTTTCTGCACTTCATTTCTATTGGTTAGAGAGCATTCTTTATTTCTATAGAACTATATCTTATAATTGTAAATAGATGCATATAAATACCTCCATAATCATGGCAATTATCTATCTATCTATCCGTATATTTATAAAAGTGAAAGTGTCTGTGTACATTTCCCTCCGTAATAATTCTGTCAATTTTAAGTCTACAGGATCGAAATAATATGTACAGGGTATTGCGATCTGGGAAATTCTTTGTAATCCATTTTCGGACAAAAATTGGACTGTTAAGGGGTCAAAATTCAACGATGGTACCTGTGAAAACTCTTCCAAACGCCTCCGCCAATTTTAGATCTAGGCACCTGAAATTTTAGATATAGGTTCCTTTGGGACGGATCTAACTTAAGGATTCGATTTGAGCCCAAAACAATATATGTTAGGGCGTAAGAATAGGAGTCAAATTTGTAAAACATGACCTCTGCACTCTCCACACAATTACTCAGGCAATTTCTGGTCTAAACGGTTGAAATTTTACATAAAGGGTAATCAGAGATAGCGAAAGCTTTTTAATCGGTGTTGTTCGAAAATTTTAGTTATCAATATATAAATGTATATATGTATATATGTTTGCATGTCTGCTTAAAACTTTCGATAGAGGCGGAAGATTTTAATAAGATCAGAATTGTTTTAAATCTCGACCCTTCAGACGACAAATATCGAACAATTGGCTAAAAAAAATAATTTTGTCACCCTCAACTGGGTCATTTTCTACAGGGAGAGGTCGGTTATTTTCGAAAACCATCCCCTCTTTTCGATTGTCTTGCCTTAATTTAACCTTACATCAGTTCCGGTTCGACGGTGATCGTTACAGCCACGACGTAGCGTTTTACCCCGTTCTTTTCTTTTTTCGCGGTACGGGTTCGAGCCTGCATTCCTACTACCACTTTTTTTTTGCTCAACACACACCTCCAAAACGAGGGCAACACCTGGCACCCATACTAGGATATCTATTAAAGTGAACGTGTTTGTCTGTCTGTCAGTTCCTTTGTGTGTGGGTATTCTGTGGACATTTCCTTACACAATAACACACTTATTATTTGCTGGGCCAGGAGGACGCCAGATTACAATCAACCATTTTATTTTGCCAAAAAAGGTACACCAGCATGCCAAAATTCATTCCCTCATAAAAAAAAAACATATTTCTTCAGAAAAAAAATAATTTGTACAATTTTCTTACGAATGAACATTAAATTACATATAAAAATCACGTTTATTATAATATCAGTATCATATATCAATTATGAATTTTAACTATGGCTCGAGAAGTAAGAATTGTTCTCTTAGAATAAATCACTTTGCTAGATGCGGACACGTCATTTATTAATATGAATTTCATTAGAAAACTCAATCCACAAAATATTCAAATATTATCCGTAATATTGCTACCGGTGATAATAATAACACATATCCAAAATATAAAAGACAGCAAACAGTATTTCTGTTTTTGTTTTGTAATTGTTACACATTTAACAGTTAATCTGTTGTTGAAAATTATCGATAAAAGATTAAAAAAAATATTTAACTAGTCTATGACTATAATTTACTACGATTTTTCGAATTTTACGCGTCATAATAGGAACATTGGAAAAATAGAATACAAAATAAGAGTTTATTTTGAATAGAATCGTTGCAAAAAATCCCTGAAAATAACTCAGAAGTAGAATATAAAATTAATAAATACTCACTTGCCAGCACATCAATATAAAGAGGATGAACATGCTAATATGAATTAATATGTGTATGAAATATAGGGTCACTGGTAAGTTCTGAGAAAATGTGGCTGTACTCCAGCTTTTCCAGAAAATTTCAAACAACTTAATAATCGTATTAATTGTCCTGTCAACTTTAATGGTCGGCTATCGGAAGATTTCCCCATTGATAATGAACTAAAGCAGTAACTTTGTTTTCACTTTGCTCTAATATGGTTTTACAGATGGTGATGTGAGTGGTTATAATAGAATCCGAACGACTGGCAATATATTCAACCTCAGAGTATTCCAGACCAACACAATTGTATATGATATGTTTGTTCGGAGCTGTTGTATGCTGATGATGCTGATCTGTTGACACTTTCCTGTCGATATGCAGTATGCAATGCACCTCTTCACGAATCTACGTACCTGCTTCGGACTGGCAGTAAACATTAAACAAAGTAAGGTCATGTACGCTCCCGCTTCTGGTGATCTGGATCTGGCACCTGATATATTCAACTATGAGAAACATCTTGATGTTGTGAACATATATTTGGAAGTATTGTATAAATCATGGTACATCTGATGCGGAAAATAGACAGAGAATAACCAAGGCATCGAACGCATTGAAGGGTTACAGGATTTAGTCTGGCCTGATGGTAATTTAACTCTTACAACTAAAATATCAGTACATCAGACATGTGAATGGCCATTCTTACTCTATGCTTCTGAGACATGGCCTCTGTATCGGTTACATGTTGAACAGCTGGATAGGTTTTATCCACATTTTCATTAGACATTTTTACGTTTAAGTGGGCAGTTTTATTCTTAATACGTGTGTATTGAATAGGCAAACCCTACTAGTATTGGTACCAATATAATGCATTACCAGATGCGTTAGGCGGCTCATTTTGTCCGGATTGAGCACTATCGATTCCCAAAACAGTTGTTATATTGTGAGGGCATCCTTGGCAAAAGACCCCGGCAAAAAAAAAAAAAAAAAAAAAAATGGAGTGCCATAAAAATATGTTCGGTGAGCTCTCATGTGCCTATTGACAGTTGAGAACTCCTAACCTCTCATCGGTAGCAGTGGAGAGCACTAATGTACAAGGGTTCAGCACACTACAAGACAGCAGAGATAAACGGAGATAACAACATGAGAGCATGTAAGACGCACTAAATCTGACCATAGATCTGTGACGTGTGTGGCCGGGCTCTGTTGTCTATTCATTTAATTTGATTGCTCATTCATTTCATTCGAAATTCGCTATAATAATGAATAAGAAACTCCTATTCTCAGAGTCGTTAACTACATAATACCACATTTACTCTCGGGGCCGTTTACTTACAAAGGCCGGCTTACTTTCATTTTAGAAATCGTTTTTTTTTAATAATTGTATTTAAAATAAGTAACAGTTATGTACAATCATTCATTTATTCTGCCGAATTGTACAAAGCAACAATTGAATTGAAGATCTTGTTAATCATTTGAAAGTTCACGACGATAAAATCCCGTGGCATCCAAAATTATAATCGCCCTCGAGATCATGCCTGTTTGAGGAAATACAAGTTGCTTTCAAGACTGTAAATTCATCTTCCGGACCATGCGCGCTCAGTGACTAAGGTAGTGGACCTCTTCTCACAAGACGTCGCAATTGTCATTGAGTAGATTATGCAAACATGTCTTACAGAAAATTAAAAAAAAACACACACTTAAATTACAATTACAGAGATTATTTTGTGCACAGTACAATCACATTGACACACCGATCCCCGTCAGACAATAAATTTAAATAATAATGAAACTTGCCAGTACCAGATGGGTAAAAATTTGTGAAGGTTAGGTGTTGTATGTACTGCGCCGTGTCATAAGAAAGTTGGAACCGCAGTAATATACTGAGGGAAGTGCACCCATCGTCTTAGTTTCGATGTGCATCTAGAAGATAACTCTGATGATGTCCGCAGTTGCACGTGGAAGGGGATATTACAGATTAACGGTTCTTCGGTATTAAGAGTTACGTTATCCGATTGCAGCTATGTAGACGAACTAAGTACAACGGATAGATGCAAGCAGGCAAGTCAGATGCCACTATGCTGGGGATATTAATGGCAAGCTACCTCATTATTCTGCCAAATTACAAACCATGTGAACTATTTAGTGGAATCGGACCAACAATTGAGAACACTACCCATGATTTCATCTACGGCGTGAACATGCAACCATACTAGGACGGCAGACAAGACCACGGCATTAAGCAGTTTTTAATATAAATACGTTATTTTTTTTAGAAAATGTGATCCAAGTTATGTTTAAACAGACGTAGTTTCACTTACATAGATGCACCAAGAAAACGTCTATTAGATTAAATAGTGTTGAATACGAAATGAGAGTGATTTTCTTACACTTGTTTAGTGAAATATATATTCATCTTATCTAGTTACGAACATAAAACATTTTAATGACAGCCATCTTATTGCATATTTATGAAATATAATATGAAAGGTATTGATTTTGGAAACGCGTTTAATGTTCTAGTATAAATGCATTGTCAAATTCTACGGAAATTAAAACTACACATGCAGTGAAAAAGACGATCAAGTTAATCAATATAATACATATACGGTGATTAAAATGCTGCTTTTAAAATAAATTCTACCATCCTTTATGCAATGTTACTTTAGTAATTTCAGCAATATGCCAGTAAAAAATAAGCAGTAGTACGAGGTGATTTTATAAAGTCATATGTTTCTTTCTTATGTGCTCTTTTATAGACAGAAAGATCATGAAACTGCAGTCTCCGTTACAGTAATCTCCCCCGGTTGCAATGCATCTGTTGTACTGTTTCAACAACTTCTGAAACGTCTACGAAAGACGTCTTGTATGAGCATGTAAATGACCCTTGTCAAGGTCATTCGTCTCACCATTTATCTTAGAACAAAATGCTTTAAGGTTTCCCCTTAGTGTAGGGAATACTTAAAAAATCACAAGGAGCAAGGTCTGCACTATAAAAAGAGCGAGCGTCTTTATTGGTGCGCATATCAGAGTTTTTTTTCTGATTTTCTCTGTGAATTCTTGGAATATACTAAAATCATTCGCATCTTCAGTTCTTCGCTAATAATATATCTGTCCACACACTGACATAAAATTATCTCTATAGTAACACACCGGTCCTTATCCATGAAATTCTTTATTTGGACAATAAACACTGGGGTTCTGACTTCCTTACTCATAATTCAACTCCCATCATCCTTCACTTTCTCTCTGCTGTACTTATTCAACTTCAAATAGATGTTCGATTCATGCAAGATCGTTCAAATACATTTATAAGCACTCCACGCATTCCTTAGCTAGTGTTCCACGTTTAAAACAGAAGTGTATTGCAGATCATTCTAAAGTGTCCTCCCATACATATTGTATTTTTTTTTCAAATTTACTAGTAGAGATAATCAGGATTAATTACGGTGTATTTCAATTCCTCTTGTAGCTGTTAATTTAAACTTGAAAGCAAAAACATTGGCAATCGTCTCATATGATTTATAGCAACTTCTGAAATTTCAAGAGTCTACGATAATTAAAAACGCCTGTACAAAAATGTCTGTAAACTTATTGAAGGCACGTCGTACATGTGTTAATTTCAACGAGATATTTTTTTACAGAATTCATCCATAAAACACTGTAAATCCCACGATCTGTGCATAAATTTAAACGCAAATCCAAGAACAAAGTTAATTTCTAGATCCCTCTTGATTGTAGAAATGTGTGTTGTTGGTCCGCTTTTCAGTTGAATATAGCATGCCCGTCTTCAACCTTATTACACACCTTTTCTCTTTTAGCCTAGAATGAAAATTAAAAATCAAATAATATCCTACTTGCACCAGTACCGATCAATACGCTATCGTCTTACTGGCTCATTTACATTTTTCTTATTTACTGATGTTTAGACTTTGACTCTATTGTAAAACTTCGACAAGGTAAAAAACAAACAAAAAAGAAACACGGCTTTTTTCTTCGTTGAGACATCCTTTTTAATACGTATACTTTACTTTAATGTCATTTGAAGGCGTGAGATTGTTCAACATGTCATATTTGAGAACACGGCATTTCTATACCAAAAATAAAATGTTGGTTAAATAAACTGTAAAACTACTTATATCCCTATACAACAAGCAAGAACAACTCTAATACAAATTCTCAACGAAGATTAACAAACAGAGAGGCATAGGATGTTGTATTCATATTTTGCGAATGGTGAATTTATTCTCTATAAGCGTTGTTTGCTTGGTTGTTTGTTTTATTTTACGGCATGTCAACCCTTTTCAGGTTATTTAATCCAGTTATTTTGAGGAACAATTTTTTTAATAGAGTAAATGTGTTTTATTTTTTTTTATTGTTTTTTAGTCGGTTTCTATTTAACCCATAGTTGGAACCAAACAGGTACTACCAGTCGGTGTCAGAGTGGACCTGGGAGCAATGGGAAGTAAAGGTTGGCTCTACGCTCCTCATAGCCCTCAAGCGGGGGTCTTACCATCGGGTATAGTTTAAGGTGATATCCAGGACCATAGGCGTTGTTTAAAGATGGAGATAAAAGTCGGATAACATTTAATACACAAGTTAGGAAGTCGTATCTTAAAGGACTCCAAATGGTAATATATATATATATATATATATATATATATATATATATATATATATATATATATATATATATATATATATATATATATATATATATATATTAATGTATCTG
This sequence comes from Euprymna scolopes, assembly GCF_053919585.1. Taxonomy (NCBI): domain Eukaryota; kingdom Metazoa; phylum Mollusca; class Cephalopoda; order Sepiida; family Sepiolidae; genus Euprymna; species Euprymna scolopes. The sequence goes on from NC_136508.1 coordinate 15,149,679, forward strand.
CACGCTTATATACATAGTAATAAATACACATCGTAAATCTTGCGCAATAAGCTTCTCTGAAAAAGGGTAGACGGTCGCGGCATCGTGACTTGGAAGTAAAACAGCAAGATGCATTTTCAAATAACTTTTTCAGGTGTTCATAAAAAGCATTGCCATGGAAATATATATCAAAGAAAAATACACATAAAATATTATATGCATGTAGATAGAAAGTTTTAATAAATGAAGGTTCTTCAGAGTCCAGGGTAATTTTTACGCATATATGTAAAAGTAACGCTTAAAAGAATCACCTCCTTTACAAAGGGAGGTAAATATAAACTGATGATATTTACTTCTGCATTGAAGAGCGTATTTATTTTATATTGTGTCTATTTATTTCTTAAATATAGTAGATATATCTGTGTATGTTTGAAAACGTACGTCCCCCGCACACACACACACATATATATATATATATATATATATATATATATATATATATATATGTATGCCTGTATATATACATATATATATATATGTATATATATAAATATGTATGTGTGTATGTATGTATGTGTATGATTGTTTATTAAAAAATCGAAAAAGAAAGAGATTGCTATGTACATAGAGAGAGGGTTTAGTTTTCCGGTCAAATTTTTAGCAGCTATATATGTCTGTTTGTTTGTTTTTTTTTTACATGGGGTCACTTCTTATCAACAAGAAAGAAAAATCCTGTCAAATCCTAGACTTTGCTGTCCCAGCTGAACACAGGGTTAGTATGAAAGAAAAAGAAGAAATGAAGCAAACACACACACCAAGCCAGAGAGTTAAAAGGGGAAGGATGATGAAGAAAATCAAATAGTTCCGATAATAGTAGGATCACTAGGAACAATTCCGAAAAACTTCGGAAAAATATTGTAAGAAATTGGAATCAGAAGAATAACTGCAAACGTACAACGACTAACGATAATGAAAACGACTGAAATATTAAGGAAAACGTTTTAATGGGGAGAATAATACAAGAGGACAGTATAATGAAAAAGCGTTACAGGGAATGAAGAACACCGCAGCTGCATATCTACAAGTTCTACACCCCCATCATGTTTCCCTACATTGTTTGATCACCGTTCCCCCAATAGAAAAGTGATACCAAAGGGCTGAGAAGGGAAAAGAATGACTGAAAGGCCGAGGAGCGAGCGCTAACCTGACCTCGGCTGGACAGGCACCAAGCGAACTGGGACCTTAGAGAGGCTTAGTGCCACTCAAATTCTAGTATAAACCAATGACAACTACCCGCGAGAAATCAATGTTAAGCGGCTGTTGTGATGATGCAAATTCATTTGCAAATCCTATCGAAGGAGGTGGGGAGAGCTGGACGTTTGGGGAGACTTGTTGCCATTCAGCTTCCAGAAAACACAACAGGTTTCCAATCAGATCGTTTGTTGACTTGTGTGTAAGCTCCATGTGAGCCAATAATAACAATAATCCAAGGCCGTATATCATCATTGAAATCTACATAATAAAACTTACTCTACTTGCCTTGGTACGAACATTCGTGAACAAATCAACTCCTTTTATTTGCTTTAATAACCGGCTTTGTCATGTGGAAGCTTGTCTCCCATCCCGAAAAAAAGGATAGTACGGTTTTTTTGCTTCGCAAAGTATGGTGAAAACCCAGCTGTTGTAATATTGACTTCTTATTTTCTCGCCCCTGTCACTAAAAAGTGTTATTCTCAAAGCTTCTTCCGTGTATTTATCATTTATCATAATTTATGTATTTCATTAATTACTCCAATAGTTGGTTGCAAATATGCCATTGATCACTGTGATGCGCGAAAAAAATCCAATACATTAATGAACCCCAACACAGAAAAAAACCCTCAGAAAACCCCCCAAAAACAAATGGAGGTTTAAAAAAAAAAACGGTAATACACCAGAAAGTTAACCTGCATAGAGTTATACATTCATATTTAAGCTTTTTACGATCCGCTTTTATTTATCTATGAAAAGTAACGAAATACTCAAACGACAATGTTAGTCTCCTTTCACCTTGTTCGTGCGCGTTGTTTTTTTACGCATCATTAACCAGTTTAAATTATGTAATGAATTATTAAACCATTTTTTTTTTAAAGATGTGTATTACAATAAAGGATTTAAAACCAAGCTGCTGTATGATTATTCAATACGTTTATTACAATGAAATGGAGGTTTTAAAACAAAGTTGATGTATGGAGTTCCGTTACTCTTTCATAATTTGACCCGGATGCGAGGTATTTCCCGTCAAGCATGGATCAGGCAGTATAGGCAATAATCGGAATAAGCCAAGCATTTTTAAAAACGCAGACAAAAAAACTGTAAAAAGTAATTCAAATTCAAATTATCAAACGTAAAAAAAAAAACTACTTTTAATGGACTAAAAACAGTTTTATCTATTTTATCTAAATATTTTGCAAAATATTTATCAACGAAAAATATTGTTTTTCTTCAAGAAAAGAGTAATGTTTTACCTTTTTAATCGTGAATTGTTAGGGGTAAGTACAAGTTAATTTGTGAAATTTCTTTTACAGACTGTTTATTCAAGATTTCTTTTTTTTTGGGGGGTCTACAGGAATTGTGTGTATATATATATATATATATATATATATATACATATATATATATATATATATATATTGTATATATGTTGTATATATATATTGTATATATGTTGTATATATATATTGTATATATGTTGTATATATATTGTATATATATTGTATATATATATTATATATATTATATATATATATATTGTATATATATATTATATATATATATTGTATATATATATTATATATATATATATTGTATATATATATTATATATATATATTGTATATATATATATTATATATATATATTGTATATATATATATATATATATATATATATATATATATATATATATATATATATATATATTTAAAAGAGTGGAGCACTCACCAATTGTGGGTGTTTCAGCCTTTTACCATATTTGTATTTTAAAAAGTACGTACTTGAGGGCGATTGAATAAATGTTGTTGGCCAGTTTTTCGATATTTGTCGTCTGAAGGTACGCGCTTCAACACGATAACGATTTCGTTAACATCTGTCGCATCTCTCGAAAGTTTAAGGCATATATACTTACATACATTTAGACAGACATCTTAAATTCATATTATAGTAAATTTGTCCTTACTCCATATATGCTATCAGGCTGTCCCGGCCCTTTTCGGAATTGAATAATGGTGAACAGATGTTCCCACTACTATACATGTATTTTCATCTAAATCGGTGAAATCACCCCTTCTCTTCATCCGAATGATTAGTTGATTGTTTAATGTACCAAGTATCCCGATGCACTAGGATAATGGTTTCAATCGTATCCCCGTAGCGATTAGTTCGAAATCTATGTCACTGTAGATAACGTATTGTTGGGTAACGGATTGTAATGCAATATAAAATGTACATGTTAAGTATTATGTATCCACTGTGCTAAAAAAGTAACAGTTATTCATGCTGCGCCTCTGTCATATAAAAAAAACTACTGTTATTTTATATACAGACGCAGTCTGATTGTCTGTTTGTAAAACTTCTCAAAGAAACTAGTTATTTAGGGCTGAACAAGGTGTTAAGTTTTGTAACAATCAACATTGCTGACATCGGAGTTTTTGTTTATCGATTATCGATACTTATCAAGAACATTCTGATAAAAAATATTTAAATAAAACTGCCTAAGGTGTATGGTACATTCTTGTAAAATTCTAGACGTTTGCGGATTAATATGAAAGAACTCACACAAAGACACACGCACATTTATATAATAACAGAAACAATAAACAATATATTGTCTCTTCACTTAATGAATTTTTCTTGATATTAATAGCGGATTCTTTAACTATCTCTGCGCGAGCTTATTCACTCAGCAAAAGGTAATTATGCCGTCTTAATGCGACTCTCACGCCATGATCCATTGGCCTGTGTAAGCATTTCTTGTGACCACTTTGTTTGATATTTAGTGAAATAAATAACTGGGTCTTAATGAACATCTATTTGAATAATTTGATGGTGAGGTATGCCATCAACATTCTAATGCAAGAGTCAGTAGTAAGTCGTCTAGCTATATAAACAAAAATAAATGAAAAAGGGGGGGTAGTAGGAAGGCACGATCGAACCCGCACCGTGAAGGAGGAAAAGTATGGTGAAATAAAAACTTACGTGGTTACGACCACCGCCACAAATGAATTATGTTATGATTAAATTAAGGCTAAAAAATCTAAAGGGGAGGATTACTTTTAAAAATATCGGCGAAAAAAGCGACCGTCCCTGAAGAAAAGTGCCTAGTTGAAGATGAAGATAGTAATGTTTTTAGCACATTTTTCGATATTTTTCTCATGAAACGTCGAAATTTAAAACGATACTGAACTTGGTAAAATCTTTCTCTGTGCAAACTTTTAGGCAGTCATATATTGGTTACTAAACATTTTTGCCAGTCATATATTGGTTACTAAATATTTTTGATCCAAACCGATGAAAAAGCTTGGCCTATCCCTGAATACCCTTTATGTAAAATTTAAAAAGTTTATACCAGAAATTGTCTGAGTAATTTAGTAGAGACCGCACAGGTATTTTTTAAACTTTAAACCCTATTATGGCCCCTTAAAATTTATTGTTTTGGGCTCAAACTAAGTTATTATACTAGATCCATGCGCAAGGGACCTATATCTAAAAGTTCAGGTATTTAGACCCAAAATTGGAGTTTGGTAGATTCTGAAAAGTACAAATCGTTGAACTTTGACCTCTTAACAGCTAAATTTATGGCCGACAACCGATTACATAGACTTTTCCAAATCTCAGTACCCTGTATATCTATTTTTGAGTCTGTAGACTTAAAATTGATAAAGTTATCGCGTAGGGAAACGTACGCACACACACAGACACACAGATACTAAGACACGGTCACTTTCATAGATATATAGATATATACATGGCAGTCACCACTTGTCAAGGCCGGGAGGCAATTCAGAAAAAGGTTATTGAGTGTCTAGTAATCAATCGGATAATATCGCAGTAATCTTTAGTAGCAGATTTGATACAGTGTCTTACTTAGGGGGTGGTTTATCAGATTTCTTTTCCTATTGGACTTGGAGACATCCAAGTCGTAGTCAGGATGGAAACAGGCAGACGGAAGAGAGTTCCACAGGCTTGTACTTCTAAGAAATAAGCTTTGTTCATGGATTCTACGTTTTGATTTAGGCACAGATAAAGAGTGGGCGCCATTTTTGACAGTGGCTTAAGGTAGACGGGTGTTTATCGTGAAAGATTCGCGAGGCGGTCCGGAAATCGGAGCTTAGACGAGCAAGTGCCATGGGAATAAAAATTTAAAAAGGACAGACTCGCAACGTCTCTTCTCTGGGAGATAGGTTGCAGGGAAAGGAAAAGGACGCCCCCCCACATATCTACGAAGTCCATTTTGTATCCTGTGTAGGCTGGATCGACTGCTTCTGCCCAAACGTGGTAGTAGTACTTCATACTTGAACTTACTTGGCCTTTATATTGATAGCGAATAGCACCAGCAGTAAAATATCTACTGGAGCGGTAAACAGGTTCCACAATTTTTCTAGCGACCTTGGCAACAGACTTAATGTATGTGTTTCATTTCATATCAGGAGTAAAAGCAAATCCCAGAAACTTATCAAAACATGGAGCCTTCCGAAGACGAAATTCAAGTATTTCAACCAATGCCAGATGGCGATATGAGCGTTGATGATTTAAAGATATGAGCTTGGCTTTAGATATATTAAAAGTAATCAGTTACCCCTGCCCCATTCTACCACGCGCTCAAGATCAGAGGAGAGAGAATCAGAGATAACCTTTTCATTTGCGGCCTTTGATGTGTTGCCATAGATGGTCGGGTCATAAGCATAGATGTGAACGAATGATTTATGTATGTGTTTTGGAAGATCATTGATGTAGATCCGGAAGAGAGTTGGGCGCAGGATGGAACTCTGAGGGACTCCAGCATTAATACTTTAAGTTTCTGATGTCTGCCCATTAACCACAACGCTTATGACCCTATCAGAGAGAAATGATTTAATAATTGAAAAAACATGTCCAGTTATACCGTAGCTGGAAATCATGTGAAGTCGCTCTTTATGACATACCTCTTCGAAGGCGTTTGTTATGTCAAGAGCAGTTGCACTAGAAAAAAAGCCTTTGTCGAGAGATTAACTAATCCTAATAGATATAATCATTAGCACATCTCTGTTGATCTAGCAGAACGGAAACCTATTGCATGTCACTAAGAAAATTATTTATGCGGAGGTGCTTGACGACTTCTTTATTTTATATTGATTTTATAAACTTACTCAGTATACACAGGATACTTATTGGTCCGTAATGAGAGCGAGATAACCTATCACATTATTTCTTAAATACAGGGCAGACTGATGAGGGTTTCCAGGGTATTAGGAATCACTTCTCCTTAATACAACGCCTAAACAATTTTGTAAGTATGGGGCAAGTTCTGGTTAAAGTTATTTTCAACTCTATAATTGGAATGCCGTCAGTGGCAGTTGCTTTACTGGAATCAAGGTACTATATTACATAAACTACATCACAATCAGATGGATGTATGTTGCATAGCTTGTTGTCTATTATAAGAGGAAATACGGGGAGTTGATATCCTTGTTAGCGTAAGGTTGAATAAGCTGCAACGGTCTTCGCAAATAGTTTGACCTTGTCTGATACTGGTCCATTGATGATGGGTAGGCTAGAACGCACACTTCTGTTCAGGTCCCTGTTTGCTATTTACCAAAATTCGTGGGAACCAAGACGGTGCTCAGCCACCTGTATATATATATATATATATATATATATATATATATATATATATATATATATATATATGTGTGTGTGTGTGTGTGTGTGTGTGTGCGTGTGTGTGTGTGCGTGTGTGTGTGTGTGTGTTACCATAATCCGTGTACTGGTAATGCTTGGTAGAAGATAGTTTAAAGACATAACATATTCGTTGAAAAACAGCTACTCACAGATTAAATAACGATTTTCTAGTGCATTATCTTGGAATCAGCTACTGAATATATATATATATATATATATATATATATATATATATATATATATATAAATATATATATATAAATATATATATATAAATATATATATATATATATATAAATATATATATATATATATAAATATATATATACATATATATACATATATATATATATACATATGTATACATATATATACATATATATATACATATATATAAATATATATATATAAATATATATATATAAATATATATATATAAATATATATATACATATATATATACATATGTATACATGTATATACATATATATATACATATATATATATATATATATATATATATATATATATATATATATATATATATATATATATATATATATATATATGCTGGAACGTATATGAGTAAAGTCCCAATCAACGAAAATAATATTAAAACCATCTAAGTTTACGTTTTACAAATTTGAGTAAATTCAAAAAATGGGTATGTTTCATCTAATAAAGGAAAAGTAATGACGTGTAGAGATAGTAGAAATAGTATTATCGACACTTATTAAGAGATAAAATAACAACTGTTTCCGACTAAATAATTTCATCAATACTGCAAATATTAAGTTATTGATTTTTGCCATGAATATAAATTATTCAACTTAAGGGTTTACTAGGAAAGAGAATATAAAAATATAGTAGAAAATCCATAACCCTAACCCTAACACCAGCGTACGAATAATCTCTGCCTGCTTTTTAGATCAAGACCTCGTATTAATGCCGTTTGTTATGGAGGTTCTGTATATAGTTCATTTCATCCGTATAAAGTTTCGCAACACAGATGTTTTTTATTGTTCAAAATCGTTATGTATACTTATGTTAATACTAGTTTTCGAATTAGTCCACCGACTAAGTTGGATTTGTTTGCCACCGATAGTCGGATTTGGACCTTAAAATTCACCCTTGTCGGTTCTTCCGATCGTTACCGATACTCTCAGTAACTACTCTCATTTTTCTAAAAGTATGCAAGAAGTAACAACCACCCAAGGGATTAAATATTACAATTTCGTATTTTTTTCATAAAAATTATGGTTGCGTCCTCAGGAGATCAAATGCTCAAAATAGCCCCCCATAGAATTTTCCGAACATAGAATATTTGCTCCAAATTACCTAACAGTAATATCACATTGATATACATCCGAAAACTTTATATTTACCAGGAAAATTCTGTTGCGTAACCAAGGTGTAAAAAGTGTTCACAAAGACCAAGAGTATAATTTTCCGCGGCATAATTTTTGTGTTTTTTAATTTTTTTAGCTGAATTTGCCCAAAAGCAGGACAACATGAATAGTCATCACAAAACGTTATATTTGACACTGGGAAACACATCTTAAGGGGCTAAGTTTTCTTTTCTTAAAATTGAGATGTGTGCCTTAATAGGGAGTTTTAATTGTACCGAACTGGAAAAGATTAAGGCATCGTTTGGCCTAACAAAAATATCATTTGACTGTTCTAGCACCAAAGTTTTACATCAGGACAGAGGTTAAATAGGTAATGTAAGAAGAATTGTATGGATTGTTTTAGCGAACTGTGCAAGGAAAGGAAATCTTGTAGACACGATTTAAAAAAAATATTGTTTATATATTCGTAGACTTAATTTTTATACATGCAGTTGGTAGTATGCTCGTGCTCCGCAAGCCTGGAAAACCAGGGTTTTTTTTCTTAAATCTCATCGCCAATAAGCTTAACAACTTGCCCGTTTGTATAAGGGATTTTGTTGGATGATTCTAATTTGGATCAGCTTTAATCGACTTCAACAATTAATTCAGCGCCCTAGTTTCACCAGTCACATGTAAGGTGGTATTACGGACTTAATTATTGATACACAGCCGTTTTCTCCACAAGCACTGTGATTTCTCAGCCCATTTAGTTATTATGTTTTTTTGTAATACTATGTGTGATTACTTGAAATCTGTTTTGAGTTATTAACTTAGTATCCATAAATTAACAAAATGAACTCAGCTGTGAAATATCCAGCAAATTTAACATCTAGAATCAAAAGAAATAAAAGAAACAATAAGATATACAGAAACAATACCTTGACGTGGTTATAGAGCTTTTACAATAATGGTTTCATTTCTGTTCATTCAACACATGACAAAGCTATCAGTTGTTGGAGCATATTGGTTTTGGGTTGTTTCTATTTTCATTTAAATTTAAGAAAAATAGTATATAGCGTAAAATAAGAGTTTTTATAAATGTTATCGTAAAAAAGAAAGATGTATTTAGGCTTAAAAAGGAATTATTTACTGATAAACATGTCACTACGTGTCGCAAACCCTATTCATTACGAAGATCTACTATTTCTATAAATAAAAGATTGAGCACGGTAGCATAAATGTATAAATCCAATTAGAATCAACGTATATTTAATCGAAAATTTAAATATCTTTAGTTTATAAACGTATCTCGTTTTGGCGCAAAATATATTTTACATGTAACATCTAATATTTATTGAACCAGAAAAGATTAATTGAGCGTACACCAACAGAAAACATTGTTATAGGAGTATTTTGTCTAACTCGGTAATTTTCAGAAAGTTGGACAAGATTTCGGGGGTAGCATACCATTTTTTCATCGGGCATGACTAGATAGAGGTTCTAAGTGCTTCGCTATAGTATTTTTGATCACCGCACATGCGGATTGAACCTTCAAGAAAATATCCCTGTCTACAATTAATTTTTCCAACTACTCTATGAACTGCGCGACGGGTCATTGCGGACAAATCTGGTAATAAATTTAAGGGCCGTCAACCTCTTTTCTTTCTAGTTGTAAATAAAACTATTGGTTCCTAATTTTTACTATATATTAACGTATATCTCTGTATAAATATATATATATATATATGTATATACCTATGTATATATATATATAGGTATATATATATATATATATATATATATATATATATATATATATATATATATATATTAATATATATATATATGCACGTGTTTATATGTACAAATATGTATTAATGTTTTTTCTTGCATATATTATTTGTTGCGTTTTTAAAATTAATGGTTCCCATATAGTATTAAATTCTATACTAGGTCTACTTAGTAATTTGTAATTCGCCAGCATATGTGCTGCTTTTTTTGAGTTGTCTTTATCTCCATCGTCCTTCTCTGTCTATCATTTTTACTTCAGCCCATAAAGTAAATGAAATACTTCTGCTTGAAATTCCGTCCTCATTCCCGAGTTCAACAGAAGTATTCTCGAGTTGGAATTAAGATACACATAAAAAAGGTCGGCGGTTACATATGGACTGAAAGATTGTGAAAATCGCACTCAGGGTGAGAACAGTAGTTCGATGAAACTAAATAATTAGAATAAACAATCCTCATCACAAAAAAAATCATAAATGTTTTCTTTTTAATGTAACGTTTTGTCTGGCGTTCTTTATTACTTACGGATACACCATTTGTAATTTTTGTGAGTTGCAACACGCTTGTACAATCGTCTTGGGTAAGTTTTTTTCCCCCTGAGTTAGAACACACATCGAACAGTTCGAGGGAGATCTTCTATATTGTCGTTAAGGCCTTTTTTTTTCGAACAGTTCACTGAAAATGAGCTGGTGTCGTAGTCTAGAATCAGGAGTGCGACATGTATTATCTGGCCAACACAATGGATACTGCTGAAGCATAATGTACACTGACGGAAGTTTTTACAGAGATAGAATCTGTGTCGTGTGTCTTTTCTTGCCATATGATTTTTAATAATCTACGGGTGCAAGTCATATGGACATAGTTCAGTTTCTTGGAATGTCTGGCATAGCAAGTTCCATATTTACATGCATACATGGGGAAGGTAAGAATGGCAGCTCTATATACAGGGAGTTTGGTCTGCGGCCTAATTCATCTTAGCTCTCACACAGTGGTTCTGAGATGTCCAAATGCAGCAGTAGCCTTTGCTAGCCTTTATCAACATCATCATCAATGTGCATCGCCGGTTACAGAATATTTATCTAGCAAGTAATCCTATCCACAGCTTTTTGGTTGGTTCCAAGAAGTGAGATTTTGGTTTGAAGATATTTTTTCCAAGAAACAAACTGCCCCATTATTTTAGTATTCTTTGTGTTAGCAGCCTGATCGAAATTCTCGCGTACCTTTCGTGAGCTCTAAATTATAACTATCTTGAATTTTGCTTAATTTATTTTAGTATTGCCTGAGTTATTTAATTTACCTAAATTTTACGACATGCCTTTATTAGGAATTGGAAGATGAGTTAGCATTTTGATAATATTTATTATAGAATTAACAATTAAACATAATAAGTATAAAGCTGAATAAATTAAGGGAACCTTACGTTCCGTTTAGAATTCATTAAAACACAAAGCTTATTTTTATAGGCAGATTACAAAATAAATATATATATATATGAAAGCGAAAATGTATGTATGTTTGTATGTTTTTTTGTGTCTGCTATAAACTTTCGACATCCACAACAAAAATTCACAAACTTGGTCTCATATCGAAAGTCCCACCTTCCGGACGACAAATATCGCAAAATTGGCCCAAAGTGACCATAAGAAGTGCGTCAACTGATCGATTTTCTGCAGGCCCTCCCCAAAAAAGTGACATTTTAATGTCAAACAGTACATATTTTCAAATCGGTGTATAACTGCCCCCAAAAATACGGCCGCCAACTCTTCTACATAAAGTATACACGCGGCCGTTTATTTTGGGTCGACTTGTATTTAAAACCCGCTGAGTCATGTCAACTGATCTTGATGTCAGCAACCTCCAATGGTGATCTCAATTTACAATTTAAAAATGTTGTTATCGGTAAAAAAAAATATTTAAAGCTGAATTATGTACTTCTACGCTATGGCAACGTTACCAAAGTTATTACCACATTCAAAATAGGTAGATACGATAGTTAAACGAAAAATAAAGTAAAAAAAAAGTGAAGTAAAAGAAATACGCTAACAAAAAATATTAACGATCGAAGTTAAAAAAAAACAGCCAGACGCAATTTTCCAGTCTTTACAGTAAGGCAGACGAAGTGAGAGAGAGAGAGAGAGAGAGAGAGAGAGAGAGAGAGAGTGAGATAGAGAGAGTGAGACAGAGAAAGTGAGAGAGATGTTAGACAGATTCGACAGGGGGAGGGTCAACAACGCATGCGTCAGATGACGTCGTGACCTGATTTACTTTAAATAGTTGATAAACCGTACAAACTTTATATACGTTGTTTTAGCGCAGGTAGTTAAGGCCTTGGTTCATTATCTAAACATGTTAGGTTCGAATCGTGGTGTGAGATGGTTTTTTTCGATTTTTTAAATTAAAATATTAAACCTTATATTATTTAAGCCATTTTTCACGTTACGTTCGTTCGTTTGCCTTACGTTATTTTTTGTGTTTTAAATTAAAACGTTGTTTTCGTTTCTTACTTTGCTTATAACAATGCTTACATCGTCATCGTCGTCGTCGTTATTTTTTGTGTTTTAAATTAAAACGTTCTTTTCGTTTCTTACTTTGCTTATAACAATGCTTACATCGTCATCGTCGTCGTCGCAACGCTCGACGACTTTCAAACATCCTTCACTTCTGGCTGGCCGATTTTATTTTAAAACTTCGCCTCAGGGGGCCGGCTTCGATCCTACCCTCCCGGTTTCTTGTTTATTTCACACCGCACACCCCGACAAACACCCTCGCTAGTATATTCTAAATCTGAAATTGTAATATCAAGGTTCACTTTTCGATTTTAAATACAAAGTGTACATCTCATATATGTTAACATCATCATTATTATTATTATTGGTAATAGTAGTAGAAGAAGAAGAAGAAGTAGTAGTAGTAGTATTTGGAAACGAATCATTTTTATTTTGTAAAGATGTCCATCCTTTTCTGAAAGATGTTGAATCCGAGTTAATTTCATTTTGTAATAAAATTATTTGAATATATATATATATATATATATATATATATATATATATATATATATGGGTGTGTGTGTGGGTGGGTGTATATGTGTGTATATATATCTTTATATATATATATATATATATATATATATATATATATATATATATGTTATATAGGGGTTTCATATACAGAATCCTATTAAAAGAGTCTTAAGGAGAGAGTGAGAGGGACGT
>NC_136508.1:15167902-15245402 GCF_053919585.1 Euprymna scolopes
TATATATTTACTTTCATCATTTGCCAACACGGTGTTTTCTACTAATGCCAATCATGTGCAACTAAGATTTTTTTAAATAAGGGCTTTATATTGGTGTGCATACGCAATTATTTATTTAGTGATGCATTGATATTACTTTCTCTATCTATTAAAGTTAGAGTTTCTGTGTTTGCATTTCCTACCATATGAATTAATCAATTTTCAGTCTACAGACTGGAAATTTGACAAAAAGGGTATTGAAATTTGGGAATATATTTCTAATCGGTGTTCTGTCAAAAATTTGGCTGTCAAGGTATAAAAGGTCACCGATTATACCTTGGAAAATTCTACTAAATTTTCAGCCAATTTATGGTATAAACACTTGAAATTTTAGATGTAGGTTACTTGAATATCGATCTAAGTTTTTAATTTGATTCTAGTCTAAAACAATAAATGTTAAGGAGTGAAAACATGAGTTCAAAGTTTAAAAACATTCACCTCTGCGGTCTCAGATTTACTCTAAACATGCGAAATTTTACATAAAGTGTATTTAAACATATGTCAACTATTTAATTCCTTATTTGCCAGACATTTGGCTGAGAGGTGGGCAAAGTCAAAAAGAGTATTCAGAAGAGCGGCATGCTTTTTACTCATTTTTTTCTATATATATAGAAATTAACTATGGAAAAATGTATAACGTTGCGAGGAGCTTAAAAACAGGCAGGATGGACATCTGGTCTCGCACTAGCTGCGTGAGACATGTAAGATGGTGTCAAGACAGACAGAATTAACAATTATGAGAAAACAATGGCAGGCATTATTTGGAAAGTTATGCTAATAAAAGCATTTTTTCTGAAACAGAAATCACATTTTAGTCATGTTTATTTATTTTTGTGTAATAGTTCATTTTCCACGGTTCATGACGGCGCCAAGATCCGATAAATATTGGAACATTTAGCGGCCACTCTTTGAGCAAAAATATCATACCTTTACCATTCAAGATTCAAAGAAAAAATTGAAAGAGAAATAGTAGTAATTACGGAAAAAGTTTCGATAACAAATCGAGTCGAGAGTTGAGAACTTGAAAAAATAGGAGATATTGCACAAATACGCTGATATAATCTTTCTCTCTTGCGAACTAAAAAAAATGTGGTATTAACAGGCAGGGTATAAACCGTGCTGCGTAGGAGGACAGGAACAGGGGAAAAAGCGCAAAATCGGGAGTTGCTACGGTTTAAATTAAGGCTAGTAAATCGAAAGGCGGGAACTACTGCGAAAATAATGACGTAATTAGCGACCCCTCCTGGTATAAAAGTGTCCAGTTGAGGGTACAAAAATGAACGTATCCGGGAATTATCCGATATTTGTCGCCTGATTGGTCGAACTCTCAAACGATGTTGATCTCTTAGAAATCCGTCGCCTTTCTCGAAAGTATATATCAGACAAAGAAACACACATTTAAACAGACAGGTGATATTTATATTATAGATTATTTAACACAATATTATATATAAAAACGAATATTAAATATTATAAATAAAAATGCATTATATATATTTTTTTAATTTCATCTCTTTTCTTACAAAACTAACATATGATTAAACTGTCTTAAAAATTATGGCTTGCCGTTGTCTAACCTATCAACACCTTAAAATGGCTTGTCGTTGTTTGACCTATCAAAACCTTCTCCAAACGGAGGATAAAATGTTTGTACGTATTGGCTTAATTTATTAAATACCTTAATTTATTTTTGTCGTAATTAGTAAATTGCTTCGCGTATTAAAATGGGCAAACAACAGTTCCTGAAGGACGTTGGGACGGGTTCAGCTGGAGAATTTACAAGGCATTTCTCGATGTGACTAATTCGATTCAAACAATTTCACCTTAAAAATATACGTGCCGTAGGCGATAATTACAGGCATAGTTATGACATTTGAAATAGGGACTTGAAAATGTTTTTATCATCGAATGGTTGAACACTTACTGAAGTGCCGGTCGATCTGTTTACTACAAACTATTACGTCGGGACATTAATTCACCGGCTATTTCCGAATAATGCTGAGATAATGTAAGAGCAAATTAGCTGAGAGATACGAGAGTATTACGCTATGGACTACGGCCCCTATAAATATTTCGGAGAACTGGCAAGTGTAATAGGGACCCCAACGCGTGTTTGGATGTTTACTTCGAGCTGGTGTTTTAGTTGGCACAAAACGCATATTGAAGTCTGGAAACTAATAAAATCTCTTTTGTGGAATGGAATACGCGATATGAGAGCGGCGTTAGTTGTTATTACAGCTAATACAGATAACATAGATAAAAGGTAGATGCTATTCAGAGGAAAGGCGAGAGTAAGGCACAAAGTAAATACAGGCTGAGCTTGAACCCAGCGATTTCAGAAACCATGGATGTTAGCCATGCGGTGAAACGCAGGTACAATGAAGCGCCCCCAATACAGGAAAACGTGTGCCAACCATCGAACGAAAGAGTATAAATAGGCTGATAACTTGCCAGTTGTGCTTGTTAGAGGTGTGGTTACATATTCCACGCTGATTGAAACTGTAAAACAGACAAACTGGTGAAGGGACTTAGCTGGACCTCGAAAAGTAGCGTGGGATACCACTCTTATGAATGTATAAGGGACGAAAGACTCATCTACCACGATCAGCATAAGGAAATACAAATAAAGTTTCAAGGCATTGATTGATTCGAATAGTGAAGGCTGGGCAATACAGAGTAGGGCTTTAAAATCTATGAAACTGTGGTCCACCCAAACGAATAAAAAATATTAGTACATACAGCGATTGGGTGAAACTGCATAAAACTAGATATCAGAGTGGTAAGATACATATCTCCCCTCGAGTTATTTGTCAAAAAGAACGCAAATTAAAATGTGATTTTAGAGTAAAATTAATTTGGAAATAAATTTAGTCCACCTTCACAATGTTTTGAATATTCTACGGTTTAAAAACAAATTTCATTAAAAGAAAATAAGGACGCCGCTTCACCTGTTAGATTACAAAATACCGTGGTACTTAAAAATAAATATGATCAGACGTTCCAAAGTAGGATCAGAGGTAAACCTGCAATAAAACAGTTTGCAGTTGATGAAATATATTCCAGATGTGTAACCCTATTAAATTGGCGCCTCTGTAACACGAAATGACTTACGGAAAGTCCCGATACATTTTGTAAACAAGAAGAACCCGAATATCGGCTTTGCTTGCCAGAAACATGCCCGCCCCCCCCCCCTTGCAAAAAAAGTAGCAAAAATGTATAGCGTAATACAATGCAAGCACTGCTGGAATTCTAAAATAGCAATTAAGGGAATTCAGAAATAAATATGAATTAATAACAAAACGAAAAATAATCAATTAAAATGATCATGGAATGTAAAAACAGAACTTTTAGATGTTAGATATTCTCACAGTTCATTATTTAAGAGATGAAAGTAAGTGCTAGCAGTTCAAGCTGTTTGTGTTTGTCGTCCCAGTTTTCTTTTTAAACTCTTTCATCAATATTATTAAAGTACACTAGCAGGGGTGCCCGGCGTTTCCCGGATGGTTGGAGGTGTGTGTGTAGCAAAACAAAAGTGGCAGTACGATGTCAGGCTAAGACCCGTATCGGGAAGGAGGAAACGAACGGAAAAAAACGTGACGTATTTGCTGTTATGACCACCGCCAAACCGGAAGTAACGTAGGTTTTAATTAAGGCTAGACAATCGAAAAGAGGGGGTGACTTTCGAAAATATCGGCGAAAATAGCGACTCCTCCCTGTATAACAGTGCCCTGTTGAGGAGGAGGAAATTAATGTTTTTGGCTAATTCTTCGGTATTTGTCGTCTGAAGGGTCGAGCTTCAAAACGATACTGACCTCGTGAAAATCCATCGCCTTTGCCGAAAGTTTTAGGCATACATGCAAACATACATACATACATTTATATATTGGTAACTCAAATTTTCGATCGAACCCGATTAAAAAGCTCTCCCTATCTCTGAATACCCTTTATGTAAAATTTAAAATGTTTAGATTAGAAATTGCCTGAGTAATTTCGTAGAGACCGCACAGGTCAATTTTTTTTTTAATTTGACCTCTAGTATTACCCCTTAACATTTACTATTTTGGGTTGACATCAAATAATTCAGTTAGATCCATGTCGAAGGATCGTATATCGAAAATTTAAATTGTTTATATCCAAAATTGGCGGAGGATTTTGGTAGAGTTCTAAAAGGCCAAATCTTTCAACTTTCACCATTTAACAGCCAAATTTCTGGCTGAAAACGGATTACAAAGATTTTCTCAAAATCACAATATACTGCATATCAAAATTCGAGTATGTAGGTTTAAAATTGACGCAGTTCTTTCGTACACAGACAGGCACACAGTAGACAGACATTTTCACTATTATAGATATAGAGATTCCATTTCCCTGTCGTCCTTTACTTACGTGTAAAACAAGAAAAATACCTCATTTTTCTCTCCACGTTTCTGAGTATTATCAGTTTCAAAACGGCGTTTGGAATATACATCCCAAACGACTTTCATAATAAACACCACAAACCTCCCTATCTGAAGAATGGTGCTAGGCATAGGCACATTCAACATCCTCATGTAAGAATGGCTTTCTGATAAGACAACTGCTTTTTATTGGAGGGGTGTGGAAAAAGTAAGCCCCTCTAAATTTAACCATGCTAATCTTTAATCTTTTATCGGCCGCAAATGCTAAAATGAAAAAAATGTGTGTTGACAGTACCAAAAGAAGAACATTTCTTAATCGCGCATGTGTACAAACCTTGCAGTCAGTGAATTACAGTGAATAGTACAAGTTTTTATATTTCTATACTTTCCTTCAAAAAATGTGATTTAGATTTTCCTGATAAGCACAGTCGAAAATCTATAAAGTAGTCATTTAAAAGAAAATTAAGCAATAACAACCAAACGGGTGTGGAGTCTTTGTAAATAAAATGCTTTATCTAATTCGATTCCATATGTAATGAAATTTACGTTAAAGTTTAGTGAAGGTAATCGGTATAAAAATCGATGGTTCTGACCAAAGCCAGAACCTAACTTACACAACCGCGTGCATGTCAGTCAGTTGAGGTATAGACACCAAATATGGAAAATGTCTAAACAGGTTATCTGGTATAATTTAATTCGGATTATTGGGAGTTCCCGTCAATCATCGATCGGTTGTGACCGGCAATCATCAGATTAAACCGAGAGCTAAAACAGACGAGGCTTTATTTCCAAAAAAGCGAACCGAAAAAAATACACGAAATAAAAACAAGAAAAAACTATCGTATAGAAACTAAATGTAAATGTTTTTTTTTCATTGTTTTTTTTTTATTGTTGGTACATTATTTAGCAACAATTTTTTAAAAGAAAGATGGATGTTTTTTAAAGGTTAAATTGGTTGATGTAAGTACAGTTTTTATTTTTTTCAATGCGTTTTTATTTTTAATCATTTTTTTTCCGTTCGACGGATTTTTTTCTTTAGGTAGCTTTTCCTAAAGAAAAAAAATCTGTTGCAAAAAATTGTTTAGGAACATCGTAAATTGTTAGGTGTGCAAGCGAGAGAAAAAGCGAGAGAAAGAGAGAGAGAGAGAGAGAGAGAGAGGGAGAGAACAATTGTCTTTGGAGTGAGAGTAATAGAGAGGGAATATTTGTTTTTGGAGCGAGAGTAAGAGAGTGAGAGAGAAAGAGGGAGAGAGAGAGGAGAGAGTGTTGGAAACAATACATACAGAAAGAGAAAGGATCATATCACACAGGTTTTAAGAAATATATATAAATGAATTACCTATAAAATGTTTAAAGAATAATTAATTACTGAAGCAAAGGAACAAATCGAGCGTGAGAGTATTTAATATATAGGGACAAAGGAAGTATCATTTTCACATCCTTGGTATGTGGTACATTAGCGTTCATTTAGCATGTGATTACCGTTACTTTGAAATATAGGGATGACCAGAGATCATCGAATCTAAAAGATAGGAACTATTCGAGGAGATTATTATTTTTTGTCACGGAAGTAGAAAACATTATGTGATGTCAATAAGTTTATGATTCAAGTAAGGAAGGGTGAACCCCTACATATGTCCCAAGTACAAAATACCCCCCGCTCATGACTGTGATTGGACGGAGTACTAGTTTTTTAGAGGGAATACAATAAATTAAATTCTAGATGTGGTTGCGACTGTGATGTGGTGCTCCTATGATTTAATATAATTCTTTTGAACGATAATATGTGTCTAAATTTGCGTTCTAAAGTGACACAAGATAGTTAATAAGAGTCTAGACTTAATGCATTTGTGTGTGACATCTGTTGTTAGAAACATATTTTCGTGCAGAGAGGAATATCTGCAATGAAAATATTATATAGATGATTAAAAAACCAGCCAATAATACTGTAGCCTGGAAAGTAAACAAGAAAAGCGCAGAAAGCATATAATTACCAAGTAACGAAATGTAGAAGTTCTCAAATGAAGAAGTCGTAGACGTGGAGGTGCCGTAGAAATTCGGAAAAGATATTACGCCTCTCTCACGAAGAAACATAAATCTTTTGTGCAACGCTAACAACTACCTACAAAGTAAAAAAACAAAACATCGTCACGAAACGACATTTCGCATAAAGCGACATTTCGCATAAAAAGAGCGTGTATCTTCCACGTCTATAATAGAGAATACTGATCGACAATATAAAATGCGACATATGTTCATACTCGACTCAAACGTAATCCCATGAGAATTGAGAAAGAGAATTAAAGTAACTCATTTACTACTGCTTGCATTAATTGCATGATACTCAAACAAGATCGTCGTAAATTGATAAGGCCGATAACCATTACTCATGTGCTTTCGTGTAAGTAATGAATGCGTGAATGTAGGATTGACATGAAATTCTTAAAGATAAACTAAAATGACCGAAAATGTGGCTGAAATGACTTAAATAAATAAAAAGTAAATGACTTAGAAAAATGTTAATGAAATTAAGGATGACTTGAATTAACTTAAGAATGACTTAAGTGATAAAAAATAACTGGACTCCTACAAAAACAACTTGAATGATCTGGAGAATGACAGATGGCTTTGAGAGACTGACTGGTTGTAAAGTAGGTGACCATTTTACATGAAATTATTACAGAAAAGTGATCCCCCACTTTATATCACAAAGGTACACAGATAAGTCCAGCATGCTAAGAAGAGATACTATACTTTGATCTCGATATATATACAGGTTTTGAGAGCAAATTCAATTATAAATTATTTTCTTGTTCTTTTAAATTTATACACTCATGATCATATTTACTGGCACGGTCCAATAAACACTTCATTTTGTCTGAAAATATCCTTCACAACAATGTTACATCAAAGTAAATCACAGAGTATAATATATATTTTGAACTGCTCGTTGCAACTAAATTAGTGGATTAAAAAAAAATAATAATAAATAAATTACAAACGATATTTTAAAAGCCCCTTGTTTAAACTCATTGGCACCGTAATTCTAATGATCGAGTGTATGATATTTAGCCTTAAGTACTTTCTTTAGTCTTTTATAATAGTTTTCCACTAACTTGTAGCATTCTTCATCTGTTAATTCACCCCATTCCACCGAAGATAATTTTCTAACTGAACGAGATTCTTAAACTTCCTATTCATTACCCTCAATTTTAAAATTCTCCACAAATTTTCAATGGGGTTGATGTTCGACTCTGGGATAGCCATTCCAAAAAATGTATATTGTTGTCCTCAATCTGTTTCTTAGTCAGATTAGCCGAATGCTTTGGCTCATAATCTTGTATGAAGAACCAACTTCGACTAAGCGACAGCTCTCTTGCAGTCTTTCAGGTTTTCATTCAGGATTTAAAGATAATCCTTCTTTTTTCATAACACATGTGACCTTAACAACTCGTCCTGGTCCAGTGGCACAAAGAATCCCCAAAACATTAAACTGTCTCCACCGTGCTTCACAGTTGGTATGGTGTACTTAGGCAAGAAGGCTTCGCCAGATTTACTTTAAAAAGAAGAAATATTATTATGGCAAATTAACTCAACTCTCGTTTTGTCTGACAATATAACAGGTTTCCAGAAGGCAGCATCTTTATCAATATGGCGCTTTTCGAACTCAGTCTTGCTTTTAGAGGCACAAATTTCAATAAAGGAGTTTTCCTCGGGTGAGATGCTTTCAAACCAGCCCTCTTCAAACTCAACCAACTGTTTGTCGAGACACGTTCACTGCAGAGCTTCTCTTTTCCTCTACAATCTCCCCAGAATTATCCTTGAGTTTGGTTGACACGTCGAACAATTTTTCGCTCTGCTCTCACGGACAGCAACCTTTTTCTCATCCAACTTTCCAAATTCATAAAGCGACCTTTTGAGTTCCACTTCTTTTTGATGGCTCGACCGGTTGATTTGGGTAGGTTTAGCTACTTAGAAATGTTATTATAACGCCCATCCTTGGAATGACATGCTATCACAAGCTTCATGGGGTGTTCGCTGTGTTCCTTAGTCTTAACCATAAATAAATTTCTTGCTTTAAATTAATTCAAAGCGAACGCTGTTTTAAAGGTATCTATTTTTAAAGCAACATTAAATAAGCATAATAAAGCTACAAAAATGAAACGAAACCATGTCAAACATGAAATTGGTTGCAATTATACTGGTCATAGATGAAAATAATAAGCCGGTCCAATAATTTTAAACACGGTAATTTAGAAATTTCGTTCATAATTTTTTTAGTATTATTTTTTTTTGAAATCCAATTCATGCATCGGCAATAGCAGTTAAAAATACATATAATACTGCGTAATGACCTTCGATTCTGACCATTTTTATGAGTTTTTGTTAATAAAATATGATTTTTATTGGACCATGTCAATAAATGTAATCTTGACTGTATATACTAATATTGCTCTATTGTAAGTTTGAAATTCTCTTTTATTTATATATAGTATGATATCAGTTATGAATGGCTAGGAGTTGCGTGCATCGTGGGCAAGAAAAACTTGGGTAGTGCGCCTGCCATCAGAATATACTGATTATGCTCAATATTCAATGCCTTGTAAAAACTATAAAAATAATATAGCATGCATTAGATCATTGCACTGATAACAAAGAGGTTGTAACTAAAAGAAAGCAAGATAACATAATAATTACTCCTGTTCACCCATTATAATCATATCGTTACTTGTAAGTAAGGGGGTACTATGTGGGGACATTTCTAGGAATGATTACCAAGATATTTGTTGATGTAGCATTTAGACTTCCGCATATCATTCAGAGTAGCGGTCTAGGTGTTCGAGGAAAGAAACAATTAGAATACAAAGCTTTCTGGTATTTATGAACCGCAACAGTTAAAGGGTTAATATCTTATTACTAAACGGATTTATCAATGATATGTACGTTGAGGGGGTTCAAGTGAACCGAGTTCATCAAAATACATTCCATTCAAATATTTGTAAAACAGGCACAGCGATGTTATATTGCGACGATGCGACAGGGGTTAGAGCTTAATGTATAAAATGGGGCCGATTAGATTTACAAATATCTAAGAAGAAACGACTAGTAGTAAATGCACCAACCTACATATGGTAACAACACCCTATGCATGGGAGAATGGTTACCCTGTAAATGCATGAAAGAATGGTTACCCTGTAAATGCATGGGAGAATGGGTACCCTGTAAATGCATGAAAGAATGGTTACCCTGTAAATGCATGGGAGAATGGTTACCCTGTAAATGCATGAAAGAATGGTTACCCTGTAAATGCATGGGAGAATGGGTACCCTGTAAATGCATGAAAGAATGGTTACCCTGTAAATGCATGGGAGAATGGGTACCCTGTAAATGCATGAAAGAATGGTTACCCTGTAAATGCATGGGAGAATGGTTACCCTGTAAATGCATGAAAGAATGGTTACCCTGTAAATGCATGGAAGAATGGGTACCCTGTAAATGCATGAAAGAATGGTTACCCTGTAAATGCATGGGAGAATGGGTACCCTGTAAATGCATGAAAGAATGGTTACCCTGTAAATGCATGGGAGAATGGTTACCCTGTAAATGCATGAAAGAATGGTTACCCTGTAAATGCATGGGAGAATGGGTACCCTGTAAATGCATGGAAGAATGGTTACGCTGTAAATGCATGGGAGAATGGTTACCCTGTAAATACATGGGAGAATGGTTACCCTGTAAATGCATGGGAGGATGGTTGCCCTGTAAATGCATGGGAGAATGGTTACCCTGTAAATGCATGGGAGAATGGTTACCATGTAAATGCATGGGAGAATGGTTACCCTGTAGATGCATGGGAGAATGCTTACCCTGTAAATGCAAGGGAGAATGGTTACCCTGTAAATGAATGGGAGAATGGTTACCCTGTAAATGCATGGGAGAATGATTACCCTGTAAATGCATGGGAGAATGGTTACGGTGACAATGCATGGGAGAATGGTTACCCTGTAAATGCATGGGAGTATCGTTATCCTGTAAATGCATGGGAGAATGGTTACCCTGTAAAGGCATGGGAGTATCGTTATCCTGTAAATGCATGGCAAAATAGTTACCCTGAATATGAATAGAAGAATGGTTACCCTGTAAATGCATGGGAGAATGGTTACCCTGTAAATGCATGGGAGAATGGTTACACTGTATATGCATGGGAGAATGGTTACCCTGTAAATGCATGGGAGAATCGTTACCCTGTAAATGCATGGGAGAATGGTTACCCTGTAAATGCATGGGATAATGGTTACGCTCTAAATGCGTGGGAGAATTGTTACGCTGTAAATGCATGGGAGAAAGGTTACGCTGTAAATGCATGGGAGAAAGGTTACGCTGTAAATGCATGGGAGAATGGTTACGCTGTAAATGCATGGGAGAATGGTTACCCTGTAAATGCCTGGGGGAATGGTTACGACGTAAATTCATTGGAGAATTGTTACGCTGTAAATGCATGGGAGAATAGTTACCCTGTAAATGCATTGGAGAATGGTTACCCTGTAAATGTATGGCAGTATCGTATTCCAGTAAATGCACGAGAGAATGGTTACCCTGTAAATGCATGGGAGTATCGTTATCCTGTAAATGCATGGGAGAATGGTTTACTTGTAAATGTATGGGAGTATCGTTATCCTGTAAATGCATGGGAGAATGGTTACCCTGTAAATGCATGGGAACATTGTTACGCTTTAAAGGCATGGGAGTATCGTTATCTTGTAAATGCATGGGAGAATGGTTACCCTGTAAATGCATGGGAGAATGGTTACGCTGTCAATGCATTGGAGTATTGTTACCCTGTAAATGCATGGCAGTATCGTTATCCTGTAAATGCATCGGAGAATGGTCACCCTGTAAATGCATGGGAGTATCGTTATCCTGTAAATGCATGGGAGAATGGTTACCCTGTAAAGGCATGGGAGTATCGTTATCCTGTAAATGCATGGGAAAATAGTTACCCTGAATATGCATGGAAGAATGGTTACCCTGTAAATGCATGGGAGAATGGTTACCCTGTAAATTCATGGGAAAATAGTTACCCTTTAAATGCATGGGAGAATGGTTACCCTGTAAAGGCATGGGAGAATGGTTACCCTGTAAATGCATGGGAGAATGGTTACCTTGTAAATGCATGGGAGAATGGTTACCCTGTAAATGCATGGGATAATTGTTACACTGTAAATGCATGGCAGAAGTATTACCCTGTAAATGCATGGGAGAATGGTTACGCTGTATATACATGGGGGAAAGTTTACGCTGCAAATGCATGGAAGAAAGGTTACGCTGTAAAGGCATGGGAGAATGGTTACGCGGTAAATGCATGGGGCAATGGTTTCCCTGTAAATGCATTAGAGAATGGTTACCCTGTAAATTAATTGGAGAATGGTTACGCTGTAAATACATGGGAGAATGGTTACGCTGTAAATGCATGGGAGAATTGTTTGTCTGTAAATGCATGGTTGAATGGTTACGCTGTAAATGCATGGGAGATTGGTTTCCCTGTAAATACATGGGAGAATGGAAACGCTGTAAATGCATAGGAGAATGGTAACACTGTAAATGCATGGGAGAATGGTTACCCTGAAAATGCATGGGAGTATCGTTATCCTTTAACTGCATGGGAGAATGGTTTCCCTGTAAATGCATGGGAGTATCGTTATCTTGTAAATGCATGGGAGACTGGTTACCCTGTAAAGGCATGGGAGTATCGTTATCCTGTAAATGCATGGGAGAATGGTTACCCTGTAAAGTCATGGGAGTATCGTTATCCTGTAACTGCATGGGAGAATAGTTACCCTGAATATGAATGGAAGAATGGTTACCCTGTAAATGCATTGGAGAATGGTTACCCTGTAAATGCATGGGAGAATCGTTACCCTGTAAATGCATGGGAGAATGGTTACCCTGTACATGCATGGGAGAATGGTTACCCTGTAAATGCATAGGAGTATCGTTATCCTGTAAATGCATGGGAGAATGGTTACCCTGTAAATGCATGGGAGTATCGTTATCCTGTAAATGCATAGGAGAATGGTTATCCTGTAAATGCATGGGAGAATGGTAACCCTGTAAATGCATGGGAGAATGGTTACCCTGTAAATGCATAGGAGAATGGTTACGCTGTAAATGCATGGCAGAATGGTTACGCTGTAAATGCATGGGAGAAAGGTTACGCTGTAAATGCATGGGAGAAAGGTTACGCTGTAAATGCATGGGAGAATGATAACGATGTAAATGCATGGGGCAATGGTTACCCTGCAAATGCATTGGAGAATGGTTACCCTGTAAATTCATTGGGGAATGGTTACACTGTAAATACATGGGAGAATGTTTACGCTGTAAATGCATGGGAGAATTGTTAGGCTGAAAATCATGGGAGAATGGTTACACTGTAAATGCATGGGAGAGTAGTTACCCTGTAAATGCATGGGAGAATGGTTTCCCTGTAAATGCATGAGAGAATTGTTACGCTGTAAATGCATAGGAGAATGGTTACCCTGTAAATGCATATGAGCCTTGTTACCCTGTAAATGCATGGGAGTATCGTTATCCTGTAAATGCATCGGAGAATGGTTACCCTGTAAATGCATGGGAGTATCGTTATCCTGTAAATACATGGGAGAATGGTTACCCTGTAAATGCATAGGAGAATGGTTACCCTGTAAATACATTGGAGAATTGTTACCCGGTGAAGGCATGGGAGTATCGTTATCCTGTAAATGAATGGGAGGATGGTTACCCTGTAAATGCATGGGAGTATCGTTATCCTGTAAATAAATTGGAGAAGGGTTACCCTGTAAAGGCATGGGAGTATCGTTATCCTGTAAATGCATGGGAGAATGGTTACCCTATAAATGCATGGGAGTATCTTTATCCTGTAAATGCATCGGAGAATGGTTACCCTGTAAAGGCATGGGAGAATAGTTACCCTGTAAATGCATGGGAGAATAGTTACCCTGTAAATGCATTGGGGAACGGTAACCCTGTAAATGCATGGGAGAATAGTTACCCTGTAAATGCATGGGAGAATGGTTACCCTGTAAATGCATGGGAGTATCGTTATCCTGTAAATGCATGGGAGAATTGTAACCCTGTAAATGCATGGGAGTATCGTTATCCTGTAAGTGCATGGGAGAATGGTTACCTGTAAATGCATGGGAGAATGGTTACCCTGTAATTACATGGGAGAATGGTTACCCTGTAAATGTATAGGAGAATGGTTACGCTGAAAATGCATGGCAGAATGGTTACGCTGTAAATGCATGGAAGAAAGGTTACGCTGTAAATGCATGGGAGAAAGGTTACGCTGTAAATGCATGGGAGAGTAGTTACCCTGTAAATGCATGGGAGAATGGTTCGCCCTGTAAATGCATGGGAGAATGGTAACGCTGTAAATGCATAGGAGTATCGTTATCCTGTAAATGCATGGGAGAATAGTTACCCTGTAAATACATGGGAGTATCGTTATCCTGTCAATGCATAGGAGAAGGGTTTCCCTGTAGATGCATGGGAGTATCGTTATCCTGTAAATGCATGGGAGAATTGTTACCCTGTAAATGCATGGGAGAAGGGTTACCCTTTAAATTCATGGGAGAATGGTTACACTGTAAATGCATGGACGTATCGTTATCGTGTAAATGCATGGGAGAGAGGTTACCCTGTAAATGCATGGGAGAATGGTTACCCTGTAATTGCATGGGAGAATGGTTACGCTGTACATGCATAGAAGTTTGGTTACGCTGAAAATTAGTGGAAGAATGGTTACGCTGAAATTGCATGGGAGAAAGGTTACGCTGTAAATGCATGGGAGAAAGGTTACGCTGTAAATGCATAGGAGAATGGTTACGCTGTAAATGCATGGGGCAATGGTTACGCTTTAAATGCATTGGAGAATGGTTACCCTGTAAATGCATGAGAGAATGGTTACCCTGTAAATGCATGGGAGAATGGTTACCCTGTAACTGCATGGGAGACTGCTTACCCTGTAAATGCATGGGAGTATCGTTATCCTGTAAATGCATTGGAAAATGTTTACCCTATAAATGCGTGGGAGTATCGTTATCCTGTAAATGAATGGGAGAATGGTTACCCTGTAAATGCATGGGAGGATCGTTATCCTGTAAATGTATTGAAGAACGGTTACCCAATAAATGCATCGGAAAAATGTTACCCTGTAAATGCATGGGAGAATGGTTACCCTGTAAATGCATGGGAGAATTGTTACACGGTATATTCCTGGGACTATTATTATCCTTTAAATGCATGGGAGAATGGTTTCCCTGTAAATGCATGGGAGAATTGTTACCCTGTAAATGAATGGGAGAATGGGTTCCCTGTAAATGCATGGGAGAAGGGTTTACCTGTAAATGCATGGGAGACTGGTTACCCTGTAAATGCATGGGAGAATGGTTACCCTGTAAATGCATGGGAGGATGGTTACCCGGTAAATGCATGGGAGAATGGTTACCCTGTAAATGCATGGAACTATAGTTATCCTGTAAATGCATGGAAGAATGGTTACGCTGTAAATGCATGGGAGAATGGTCATCCTGTAAATGCATGGGAGAATTGTTACACTGTAAATGCATGGAAGTATAGTTATCCTGTAAATTCATGGGAGAATTGTTACCCTGTAAATGCCTGGGAGAATCGTTATCCTGTAAATGCATGGGAGAATGGTTACCTAGTAAATGCATGGTAGAATGTGTATCCTGTAAATGCATGGGAGAATGGTTACACTGTAAATGCATAGGAGAATTGTTACCCTGAAAATGCATGGGAGAATTGTTACCCTGTAAATGCCCGGGGAATGGTAACCCTGTAAAAGCATGGAAGAATGGTTTCCCTGAAAATGCATGGGAGAATGGTTACCCTGTAAATGCATGGAAGAATGGTTACCCTGCAAATGTATGATAGCATGGTTACCCTGTACATGCATGGGAGAATGCTTACCCTGTAAATGCATGGGAGAATGCTTACCCTGTAAATGCATGGGAGTATCGTTATCCTGTAAATGCATGGGAGAATGGGTACCCTGTACATGCATGAGAGTATCGTTATCCTGTAAATGCATGGGAGGATGGTGACACTGTAAATGCATTGGAGGGTCGTAATCCTGTTAAGGTATTGGAGAATGGTTACCCTGTAAAGTCCTAGGAGAATGTTTACCCTGTATATGCATGTGAGAATGGTTACCCTGTAAATGCATGGGATAATTGTTACAATGTATATTCCTATGAGTATTGGTATCCTGTAAATGCATGGGAGAATGGTTACCCTGTAAATGCATGGGAGACTTGTTACCCTGTAAATGCATGGGAGAATGGTTTCCCTGTAAATGCATTGAAGAATGGTTACCCTGTAAATGCATGGGAGAATGGTTACTCTGTAAATGCATTGGAGAATGGTTACCCTGTAAATGCATGGGAGAATGTTTACCGTGTAAATGCATGGAAGTATGATTACCCTGTAAACGCATCGGAGAGTTGTTACCCTGTAAATGCATGGGAGAATTGTTACCCTGAAAACCAATGGGAGAAGTGTAACCCTGTAAATGCATGGGAGAATGGTAACCCTTACAATGCATGGGCGAATTGTTTCCCTGTAAATGCATGGGACTGGTGTTATCCTGTAAATGCATGGGATAAAGGTTACCCTGTAAATGCATAGGAGAATTGTTACCATATACATGTTCATGGGAGAATGTTTACCCTGTAAATGATTGGGAGAAATGTTACCCTGTAAACATGGGAGTATCGTTATCCTGTAAATGCATGGGAGAATTGTTACCCTGTAAATGCATGGGAGAATGGTTACCCTGTAAATGCAGGGGAGAATTGTTACCCTGTAAATGCATGGGAAAATGGGTATCCTGTAAATGCATGAGAGAATGGTTACACTTAAAATGCATGGGAGTATCGTTATCCTGTAAATGCATGGGAGAATGGTTACCCTGTAAATGCATGGGAGAATTGTTATCCTGTAAACGCATGTGAGAATGGGTACCCTGTACATGCATGGGAGAATTGTTACACTGTTAATATATCGGATAATGGTTACCCTGTAAATGCATAGGAGTGTCGTTATCCTGTAAATGCCTGGGAGAATGTTTACCCTGTAAATGCATGGGAGAATGGTTACCCTGTAAATGTATGGGAGAATGGTTACCCTGAAAATGCATGGGAGAATTGTTACCCTGTAAATGCATGGGAGAAGTGTTACCCAGCCAATGCATGTGAGTATCGTTATCCTGTAAATGCCTGGGAGAATGTTTACCCGGAAAATGCATGGGAGAATGGTTACCTTGTAAATGCATCGGAGAATGGTTACCTTGTAAATGCATGGGAGAAGGGTAACCCTGTAAATTCATGGGAGAATTGTTAGCCTGAAAATGCATGGGAGAATTGTTACCCTGTAAATGCATGGGAGTATCGGTATCATGTAAATGCATTGGAGCATGGTTACCTTGTAAATTCATGGGAGTATCGTTATACTGTAAATGCATGGGAGAATGGTTACCCTGTAAATGCATAGGAGAATTGTTACCCTGAAAATTCATGGGAGTATTGTTATCCTGTAAAAGCATGGGAGAATTGTTAGCCTGTAAATGCATGAGAGATTTGTTACCCTGTAAATTCATGGGAGTATCGTTATCCTGTAAATGCATGGGAGAATTGTTACCCTATAACTTCATGGGAGAATTGGTACCCTGTAATGCATTGGAGAATGTTACCCTGTAAATGCATGGGAGAATGGTTACCCTGTAAATGCATGGAAGTATCGTTATCCTGTAAATGCATTGGAGAATGGTAACCCTGAATATGCATGGGGGTATCGTTACCCTTTAAATGCATGGGAGAATGGTTACCCTGTAAATGCATGGGAGAATTGTTATCCTGTAAATGCATGGGAGTATCGTTATCATTTACATGCATGGGAGAATGGTTACCCTGTAAATACATGGGAGAATGGTTATCCTGTATATGTATGAGAGGATCGTTATAATGTAAATGCATGGGAGAATGGTTATCCTGTAAATGCATAGGAGAATTGATTCCCTGTAAATGCAGCGGAGAATGGTAACCCTGTAAATGCATAGGAGTATCGTTATCCTGAAATGCATGGGAGAATTGTTACCCTGTAAATGCATGGGAGTATCGTTATCTTTTAAATGCATGGAGGAATGGTTACCCTGTAAATGCAGGGGAGAATGGTTACCCTGTACATGCATGGGAGAATGGCTACCCTGTAAATGCATGGGAGAATGGTTACCCTGTAAATGCATTGGAGTATCGTTATCCTGTAAAGGCATGGGATAAAGGTTACTTGTAAATGCATTGGAGTATTGTGAAACTGTATATGCCTGGGAGAATAGTTACCCTGTAAATGCATTGGAGAATGGTTACCCTGTAAATGCATGGGTGAATGGTTACCCTGTAAATGCATGGGAGACTTGTTACCCTGTAAATGCATGGGAGTATCGGTATCCTGTAAATGCATGGGAGAATGGTTACCCTGTAAATGCATGTGAGAATTGTTACCCTGTAAATTCATGGGAGTATCGTTATCCTGTAAAGGCATGGGAAAATGTTTACCCTGTAAATGCATGGGAGAATGGTTACCCTGTACATGCATTCGAGTATCGTTGTCCTGTAAATGCATGGGAGAATGGTTACCCTTAAAATGCATGGGAGAATTGATACCCTGTAAGTGCATAGGAGAATGGTTACCCTGTCAATGCATGACAGAATGGTTTCCCTGTAAATGCATGGAAGAATTGTTTCCCTTTAAATGCATGGGAGAATGGGTACCCTGTAAATGCATGGGAGAATAGTTACCCTGCAAATGAATGGGAGAATTGTAACCCTGTAATGCATTGGAGTATGGTTACCCTGTAAATGCATGGGAGATTTGTTACCCTGTAAATTCATGGGAGTATCGTTATCCTGTAAATGCATTGGAGAATTGTTACCCTGTAAATTCATGGGAGAATGGTTACCCTTAAATGCATGGGAGAATGGTCCCCTGTAAATGCATGGTAGAATGGTTACCCTGTAAATGCATGGGAGTGTCGTTATCCTCTAAATGCATGGGAGAATGAAAACCCTGTAAATGCATGGGAGAATGGTTACCCTGTAAATATATGGAAGTAGCGTTATCCTGTAAATGCATGGGAGAATGGTTAGCCTGTAAATTCATTGGAGAATGGTTACCCTGTAAATGCCTGGGAGTATCGTTATTCTTTAAATGCATGGGAGAATGCTTACCCTGTAAATACATGGGAGAATGGTTACCTTGTATATGCATGAGAGTATCGTTATAATGTAAATGCATGGGAGAATGGTTATCCTGTAAATGCATAGGAAAATTGTTACCCAGTAAATGCTTCGGAGAATGGTTACCCTGTAAATGCATAGGAGTATCGTTATTCGTAAATGCATGGAAGAATGTTTACCCTGTAAATGCATGGGTGTATCGTTATCCTGTAAATTTCTTGGAGAATGGTTACCCTGTTAATACATGGGAGAATTGTTACCCTGTGAATGCATGGGAGTATCGTTATCTTTTAAATGCATGAAAGAATAGTTACCCTGTAAATGCATGGGAGAATAGTTACCCTGTAAATGCATGGGAGAATGGTTACCCTGTAAATGCATGGAAGAATGGTTACCCTGTAAATTCATTGGAGTATTTTAATCCTGTAAATGCATGGTATAATGGTTACTTGTAAATGCATGGGAGTATAGTTAAACTGTAACTGTATGGGAGAATAGTTACCCTGTAAATGCATGGGAGAATGGTTACCCTGTAAATGCATGGGAGAATGGTAACCCTGTAAATGTATGGGAGACTTGTTACCCTGTAAATGCATGGGAGTATCGGTATCCTGTAAATTCATTGGAGAATGGTTACCCTGTAAATGCATGTTAGAATTGTTACCCTGTAAATTCATTAGAGTATCGTTATCCTGTAAATGCATGGGAAAATTTTTACCCTGTAAATGCATGGGAGGATGGTTTCCCTGTACATGCATTCGAGTATCGTTTTCCTGTAAATGCATTGGAGAATGGTTACCCTTTAAATGCAAGGGAGAATGGTTACCCTGTAAATGCATAGGGCAATGGTTTCCCTGTAAATGCATGAGAGAATGGTTGCCTGTAGATGCATGGAAGAATTGTTACCCTTTAAATGCATGGGAGAATGGGTACCCTGTAAATGCATGGGAGAATAGTTACCCTGCAAATGATGTGGAGAATTGTAACCCTGTAATGCATTGGAGAATGGTTACCCTGTAAAATCATGGGAGTATGGTTACCCTGTAAATGCATGGGAGAATGGTTTTCCTGTAAATGCATGGGAGAATGGTTACCCTGTAAATGCATTGAACAATGGTTACCATGTAAATGCATTGGAGAATGGTTACCCTGTAAATGCATGGGAGTATCGTTATCTTGTAAATGCATGGGAGAATGGTTACCCTGTAAATGCATGGGGAATGGTGACCCTGTAAACGCATGGGAGAATGGTTACCCTGTAAATGCATGGGAGAATGGTTACCCTGTGTATTCCTTTAAGAATAGATCCCCTGTAAATGCATGGGAGAACGGTTACCCTGTAAATGCATGGAAAAATGGTTGCCCTCTAAATGCTTTGGAGAATGGTTACCCTGTAAATGCATGGGAGAATGGTTACCCTGTAAATTCATGGGAGTGTCGTTATCCTGTAAATGCATGGAAGAATGGTTGCCCTGTAAATGCATGGAAGAATTGTTACACTTTAAATGCATTGGAGAATGGGTACCCTGTAAATGCATGGGAGAATAATTACCCTGCAAATTACTGGGAGAATTGTAACCCTGTAATGCATTGGAGAATTGTTACCCTGTAAAACCATGGGAGAATTGTGTCCCTGTAAATGCATGGGAGAATGGTTTCCCTGTAAATGCATGGGAGAATAGTTACCCTGTAAATGCATTGAAGAATGGTTACCATGTAAATTCATTGGAGAATGGTTACCCTGTAAATGCATGGGAGTATCGTTATCCTGTAAATGCATGGGAGAATGGTGGCCCTGTAAATGCATGGGAGAATGGTAACCCTGTAAACGCATGGGAGAATGGTTACCCTGTAAATGCATGGGAGAATGGTTACCCTGTGTTTTCATTTAAGAATAGCTCCCCTGTAAATGCATGGGAGAATGGGTACCCTGTAAACACATAGGAACATGGTTACCCTGTAAATGCATGGAAAAATGGTTACCCTGTAAATGCATCGGAGAATGGTTACCCTGTAAATTCATGGGAGAATGGTTACCCTGTAAATGCATGGGAGAGTGGTTAACTCGTAAATGCATGGAAGAATGGTTACCCTGTAAATGCATGGGAGACTGGTTTCCCGGTAAATGCATGGGAGAATAGTTACCCTGTAAATGCATGGGAGAATGGTAACCCTGTAAATGCATGGGAGTATCGTAATCCTGTAAATGCATGGGAGTATCTTTTCCCTGTAAATGCATGGGAGAATGGTTTCCCTGTAAATGCATGGGTGAATGGTTACACTGTAAATGCATGGGCGAATCGCTACCCTTAAAATGCATGGGAGAATTGTTACCCTGTAAATGCATGGGAGAATGGTTAGCCTCTAAATGCATGGGAGAATGGTTACCCTGTAAATGCATGGGAGATTGGTTACCCTGTAAATGCATGGGAGAATGGTTACCCTGTAAATTCATGGGAGAATTGTTCCCCGGTAAATGCATGGGAGAATTGTTTCCCTGTAAATGCATCAGAGTATCGTTATCATGTAAAGTCATGGGATAATTGTTACCCTGTAAATGCATAGGAGTATCGTAATACTGAAAATGCATGGGAGAATTGTTACCCTGTAAATGCATGGGAGAATTGGTACCCTGTAACTTCATGGTAGTATCGTTATCCTCTAAATGCTTGGCAGAAGTGTTACCCCGTAAATGCATGGGAGAATGTGTACCCTGTAAAGTCATGCGAGTATCGTAATCCTAGAAATGCATGGGAGAATGGTTACCCTGTAAATGAATGGGAGAATGGTTACCCGGTAATGCATAAGAGAATGGTTACCCTGTAAATGAATGGGAGAATGGTTTCCCTGTAAATGCATGGGAGTATCGTTATCCTGTAAATGCATTGCAGAATGGTTACATTGTAAATGCATCGGAAAATTGTAACCCTGTAAATGCATGGGAGGGCGGTTACCCTGTAAATGCATGGGAGTATCGTTATCCTGTAAATGCATGGGAGAGTTGTTAC
This sequence comes from Euprymna scolopes, assembly GCF_053919585.1. Lineage (NCBI taxonomy): Eukaryota > Metazoa > Mollusca > Cephalopoda > Sepiida > Sepiolidae > Euprymna > Euprymna scolopes. Next base: position 15,189,665 of record NC_136508.1, read on the forward strand.
CCTGTAAATGCATGGGAGTATCGTTATCCTGTACATGCATGGGACAATGGTAACCCTGTAAATGCATGGGAGAATGGTAACCCTGTAAATGCATGGGAGAATGGTTACCCTGTAAATGCATGGGAGAATGGTTACCCTGTAAATGCATGGGAGAAAAATTACCCTGTAAATACATGGTAGAATGGTTACCGTGTAAATGCATGGGAGTATCGTTATCATGTTAATGCATTGGAGAATGATTACCCTGTACATGCATAGGAGAATGGTTACCCTGTAAATGCATCGGAGAATTGTTTACCCTGTACATGCATGGGAGTATCGTTATCCTGAAATGCATGGAAGAATAGTTACCCTGTTATTGCATGGGGGTATCGTTATTCTGTAAATGCACGGGAGGTTAGTTACCCTGTAAATGCATAGGAGCATTGGTACCCTGTAAATTCATGGGAGTATCGTATTCTTTTAAATGCATGGGAGAATGTTTACCCTGTAAATGCATGGGAGAACGCTTACCCTGTAAATGCATTGGAGAATGGTTTACCTGTAAATGCATAGGAGAATGGTTACCCTGTAAATGCATGGAAGAATGGTTACCCGGAAAATGCATGGGATCATTGTTACCCTGTAAATGCATGGGAGGATTGTTACCCTGTAAATGCATGGGAGAATGGTTACCCTGTAAATGCATGGAAGAAGGGTTACCCTAAAAAAGCATAGGAGAAGTGTTACCCTGTAAATGCATGGGAGAATGGTTACCCTGTAAAAGTCGTGGGGGAATGGTTACCCTGTAAATGCATGGGAGTATCGTTATCCTGTAAATGCATGGGAGAATTTTTACCCTGTAAATACATGAGAGAATGGTTACCCTGTAAATGCATGCGAGTATCGTTATCCTGAAAATGCATGGGAGAATGGTTACTCTTTAAATGCATGGGAGAATGGTTACCCTGTAAATGCATGGGAGAATCGTTACCATGTAAATGCATGGGAGAATTGTTACACTGTATATTCCTGGTAGTATCGTAATCCTGTAAATTCATGTGAGAATGGTTACCCTGTAAATGCATGGGAGAATGGTTACCCTGTAAATGCATGGGAGAATGGTTACCCTGTAAATGCATGGAAGAATGATTACCCTTTAAATGCATGGTAGAATGGGTTCCCTGCAAATGCATGGGGGAATGGTTACCCTGTAAAAGCATGGGGGAATAGTAACCCTGTAAATGCACTGGAGAGTGGTTACCCTGTAAAAGCATGGGAGAATGGGTACCCTTTAAATGCATGGGAGAATGGTTACCCTGTAAATGCATGGGGCATGGTTACCATGTAAATGCAATAAAGAATGGTTACCATGTAAATGCATTGGAGAACGGTTAAGCTGTAAATGCATGGAGGAATGGTTTCCCTGTAAATGCATGGGAGAATGGTTTCCCTGTAAAGGCAATGGAGAATTGATTACCTGTAAATGCATGGGAGTATCTATCCTGTAAATGCATGGGAGATTCGTTACCCTGTAAATTCATGGGAGAATTGTTGCCCTGTAAATGCATGGGAGTATCGTTATCCTGTAAATGCATGGGAGAAGGATTACCCTGTAAATGTATTGGATTATGGTTACCCTGTAAATGCATTGGAGAATAGTTACCCTGTAAATGCATGGGAGAATGGTTACCCTGTAAATGCATGGGAGAATGTTTACCCTGTAAATGCATGGGAGTATCGTTATCCTTTAAATGCCTGGGAGAATGGTTACCCTGTAAATGCATGGGAGAATAGTTACCCTGTAAATGCATGGGAGTATCGTTATCCTGTAAATTCATGGGGGAATGGTTACCCTGAAAATACAGGGGATATATTTATCCTGTAAATGCATGGGAGTATCGTTATCCTGTAAATGCATGGGAGAATGGTTACTCTGTAAATGCATGGTAGAATGGTTACCCTGCAAATGCATGGGAGAATCGTTACCCTGTAACTGCATGGGAGTATCCTTATACTGTAAATGCATTGGAGAAGTGTTACCCTGTAAATGCATGGGAGAATGGTTACACTATAAATGCGTGGGAGTATCGTTATCCTTTAAATGCAGGGGGAATAGTTTACCCTGTAAATGCATGGGAGAATGGTTACCCTGTAAATGCATGGGAGAATGGTTACCCTGTAAATGCATGGGAGAATTGTTACCCTGTAAATACATGGGGGAATGCTTACCCTGTAAATGCATGGGAGAATAGTTAACCTGTAAATGCATGGGGGAATGCTTACCCTGTAAATGCATGGGAGAATAGTTACCCTGTAAATGCATGGGAGAATGGTTACCCTGTAAATGCATGGAAGAATTGTTACCCTGTAAATGCATGGGAGAAGGGGTACCCTGTAAACGCATTGGAGAATGGTTACCCTGTAAATGCATTGGAGTATCGTTATCCTGTAAATTCGTGGGAGAATGATTACCCTGTAAATGCATTGGAGGATTGTTATCTTATAAATGCATGGAAGAATGGTTACACTCAAAATGCATGGGAGTATCGTTATCCTGAAAATGCGTGGGAAAATGGTTTACTTGTAAATGCATGGAAGAATAGCTACCCTGCGAATGCATGGGAGAATGGTTACCTTGTAAATGCATGGGAGTATCGTTATCCTGTAAAGGCATGGGAGCATGGTTACCCTGTAAATTCATGGGAGTAACGTTATCCTGTAAATGATGTTGAGAATGGTTACCCTGTAAATGCATGGGAGAATGGTTACCCTGTAAATGCATTGGAGTATCGTTATCATGTAAATGCATTTGAGAATGCTTACCCTGTAAATGCATGGGAGTATCGTTATCCTGTAAATGCATGGGAGAATGGTTACCTTGTAAATGCCTGGGAGTGTCGTTATCCTGTAAATGCATTGGAGAATGGTTACCCTGTAAATGCATGGGAGTATCGTGATCCTGTAAATGCATGGGAGAATGGTAACCCTGCAACTGCATGGAAGAATGGTTACCCTGTAAATGCATGAGAGAATGGTTATCCTGTAAATGCATGGGAGAATTGTTACCCTTTGAATGCATGGGAGTTTCGTTATCTTGTAAATGCTTTGGAAAATTGTTACCCTGTAAATTCATGGGAGTATCGTTTTCCTGTAAATGCATGGGAAAAAGGTAACCCTGTAAATGCATGGGAGTATCGTTATCCTGTAAATGTATGGGAGAATGGTTACCCTGTAAATGCATAGAAGTATCGTTATCCTGTAAATGCATTGGAAAATTGTTACCCTGTAAATGCATGGGAGTATCGTTTTCCTGTAAATGCATGTGAGAATTGTTCCTTTTTAAATGCATAGGAGAATGGTTACCCTGTAAATGCGTGGGAGAATTGTTACACTGTAAATGCATGGACGAATGATTACCCTGTAAATGCATGGGAGAATGGGTACCCTGTAAATGCATGGGAGAAAGCGTACCCTGTAAATGCATGGGAGAATGGTAACCCTGTAAATGCATTGGAGAGTGGTTACCCTGTAAAAGCATGGGAGAATGGTTAGCCTGTAAATGCATGGGAGAATGGTTACCCTGTAAATGCATGGGGGTATCGTTATCCTGTAAATGCATTGGAGAATGATTACCCTGTAAATGCATTTGAGTATGGTTACCCTGTAAATGCATGGGAGAATGGTTACCCTATAAATGCATGGGAGAATGGTTACCCTGTAAATGCATTGGAGAGTGATTACCCTGTAAAAGCATGGGAGAATGGTTAGCCTGTAAATGCATGGGAGAATGGTTACCCTGTAAATGCATGGGGGTATCGTTATCCTGTAAATGCATTGGAGAATGATTACCCTGTAAATGCATTTGAGTATGGTTACCCAGTAAATGCATGGGAGAATGGTTACCCTATAAATGCATGGGAGAATGGTTACCTTGTAAATGCATGGGAGAATGGTTTCCCTGTAAATGCATGGGAGTATATTTATCCTGTAAATGCATGGGAGAATGGTTCCCCTGTAAATGCCTGGGAGAAGGGTTACCCTGTAAATGCATGGGAGAATAGTTACCCTGTAAATGCATGGGAGTATTGTTATCCTGTAAATGCCTGGGAGAATGGTTGCCCTGAAAATACATGGGAGTATCGTTACCCTGTAAATGCATGGGAGAATTGTAACCCTGTTAATGCATGGGAGAATGGTTACCCTTTGAATGCAATGGAGAATGCTTACTCTATAAATGCATGGGAGTATCGTTATCCTGTAAATGCATAGGAGAATAATCACCCTGTAAATACATGGGAGAATTGTTACCCTGTAAATGCATTGGAGTATCGTTATCATGTAAATGCATTGGAGAATGCTTACCCTGTAAATGCATGGGAGTATCGTTATCCTGTAAATGCATGGGAGAATGGTTACCCTGTTAATGCCTGGGAGTGTCGTTATCCTGTAAATGCATTGGAGAATGGTTACCCTGTAAATGCATGGGAGTATCGTGATCCTGTAAATGCATGGGAGAATGGTTACCCTGCAACTGCATGGAAGAATGGTTACCCTGTAAATGCATGAGAGAATAGTTATCCTGTAAATGCATGGGAGAATTGTTACACTTTGAATGCATGGGAGTTTCGTTATCTTGTAAATGCATTGGAAAATTGTTACCCTGTAAATTCATGGAAGTATCGTTTTCCTGTAAATGCATGGGAGAAAGGTAACCCTGTACATACATGGTTGAATTGATAACCTGTAACTGCATGGGAGTATCTTTATCCTGTAAATGCATGGGAGAATGGTTACCCTGTAAATGCATGGGAGAATGGTTACCCTGTAAATTAATGGGGGTATCGTTATCCTGTAAATGCATGGGAGAATGATTACCCTGTAAATGCATGGGAGAATGGTTACCCTGTAAATGCATGGGAGAATGGTTACTCTGTAAATGCATGGAAGTACCGTTATCCTGTAAATGCATGGGAGAATGGTTCCCCTGTAAATGCCTGGGAGAAGGGTTACCCTGTAAATGCATGGGAGAATAGTTACCCTGTAAATGCATGGGAGTATTATTATCCTGTAAATTCATGGGAGAATGGTTACCCTGTAAATGCATGCGAGTATCGGTTTCCTGTAAATTCATGGGAGTAGCGTAACCCTGTAAATGCATGGGAGTATCGTTATCCTGGTAGTGCATTGGAGAATAGTTACCCTGAAAATACATGGAAGTATCGTTATCCTGTAAATGCATGGGAGAATGGTTACCCTGTAAATGCATGGGAGAATGGTTACCCTGTAAATGCATGGTAGAATTGTTACCCTGTAAAGGCATGGGAGAATCGTTACCCTGTAAATGCATGGGAGTATCCTTATCCTGTAAAGGCATTGGAGAAGTGTAACCCTATAATGCATGGGAGCATGGTTACACTGTAAATGCATGGGAGAATGGTTACACTGTAAATGCATGGGAGTATCGTTATCCTGTTAATGCAGGGGTAATTGTTACCCTGTAAATGCATGGGAGAATGGTTACCCTGTAAATGCATGGGAGAATGGTTACCCTGTAAATGCATGGGAGAATAGTCACCCTGTAAATGCATGGGAGAATGGTTACGCTTTGAAGTCTTGGGAGAATGGTTTCCCTGTAAATACATGGGAGAATGCTTACCCTGTAAATGCATGGGAGAATGCTTACCCTGTAAATGCATGGGAGAATGGTTTCCCTGTAAATGCATTTAAGAATGGTTACCCTGTAAATGCATGGGAGAAGGGTTACCCTGTAAATGCATGGGAGAATGGTTACCCTGTCAATGCATGGGAGAATGGTTACCCTGTAAATGCATGGGAGAATGGTCACCCTGTAAATGCATGGGAGTATCGTTATCCTGTAAATGCATCGGAAAATTGTTACCCTGTAAATGCATGAGAGTATCGTTTTCCTGAAAATGCATGTGAGAATTGTTACCCTGTAAATGCATAGGAGAATGGTTACCCTGTAAATGCGTGGGAGAATGGTTACACTGTAAATGCAGGGAAGAATGGTTACCCTGTAAATGCATGGGAGAATGAGTACCCTTTAAATATATGGGAGAAAGCGTACCCTGTAAATGCATGGGAGAATGGTTACCCTGTAAATGCATGGGAGAATGGTTACCCTGTAAATGCATGGGAGAATGGTTACCCTATAAATGCATGGTAGAATGGTTACCCTGTAAATGTATGGGAGAATGGTTACCCTGTAAATGCATGGGAGAATGGTTACCCTGTAAATTCATGGGAGTATCGTTATCCTAAAAATTTATGGGAGAATTGGGTCCTTGTATAGCATGGCAGAATGGCTACCCTGTAAATGCATGGGAAAATGGTTACCCTGTCAATGCATGGGAGTATCGTTATCCTGTAAATGCATGGGAGAATGGATCCCCTTTAAATGCATGGGAGAATGGTTACCCTGTAAATTCATGGGAGTACCGTTATCCTGTAAATGCATGGGAGAATGGTTACCCTGTAAATGCATGGGAGAATCGTTACCTTGTAAATGCATGAGAAAATGGTTACCCTGTAAATGCATGGAAGAATGGTTACCCTGTAAATGCATGGGAGTATCGTTATCCTGTAAATGCATGGGAGAATGCTTACCCTTTTAATGCATGGGAGTATCGTTATCCTGTAAATGCATGGGAGAATAATTACCCTGTAAATACATGGGAGAATGGTTACGTGGTAAATGCATGGGGGTATCGTTATCATGTAAATGCATGGGAGAATGGTTACCCTGTAAAGGCATGGGAGTATCGTTATCCTGTAAATGCATGGGAGAATGGTTACCTTGTAAATGCATGGGAGTATCGTTATCCTGTAAATGCATGGGAGAATAGTTACTCTGTAAATGCATGGTAGAATGGTTACCCTGCAAATGCATGGGAGAATCGTTACCCTGTAACTGCATGGGAATATCCTTATACTGTAAATGCATTGGAGAAGTGTTACCCTGTAAATGCATGGGAGAATGGTTACACTATAAATGCGTGGGAGTATCGTTATCCTGTAAATGCAGGGGGAATTGTTTACCCTGAAAATGCATGGGAGAATGGTTACCCTGTAAATGCATGGGAGAATGGTTACCCTGTAAATGCATGGGAGAATAGTCACCCGAAAATGCATGGGAGAATGGCTACCCTGTAAATGCATGGGGGAATGCTTACCCTGTAAATGCATGGGAGAATAGTTACCCTGTAAATGCATGGGAGAATGGTTACCCTGTAAATGCATGGAAGAATTGTTACCCTGTAAATGCATGGGAGTAGGGGTACCCTGTAAACGCATTGGAGAATGGTTACCTTGTAAATGCATGGGAGTATCGTTATCCTGTAAATTCGTGGGAGAATGATTACCCTGTAAATGCATGGGAGGATTGTTATCTTATAAATGCATGGAAGAATGGTTACACTCTAAATGCATGGGAGTACTGTTATCCTGAAAATGCGTAGGAGAATGGTTTACTTGTAAATGCATGGGAGAATAGCTACCCTGCGAATGCATGGGAGAATGGTTACCTTGTAAATGCATGGGAGTATCGTTATCCTGTAAAGGCATGGGAGCATGGTTAAGCTGTAAATGCATGGGAGAATGGATACCCTGTAAATGCATGGGAGAATGGTTACCCTGTCAATTCATGGGAGTAACGTTATCCTGTAAATGATGTGGAGAATGGTTACCCTGTAAATGCATGGGAGAATCGTTTCCCTGTAAATGCATCGGAAAATGGTTACCCTGTAAATGCATGAAAGAATCGTTCCCCTGCAAATGCATGGGAGTATCGTTACCCTGTAAATGCATGGGAGAATTGTAACCCTGTAATGCATGGGAGAATGGTTACCCTTTGAATGCAATGGAGAATGGTTACCTTGTAAATGTATGGGAGAATGCTTACTCTATAAATGCATGGGATTATCGTTATCCTGTAAATGCATAGGAGAATAATCACCCTGTAAATACATGGGAGAATGGTTACCCTGTAAATGCATTGGAGTATCGTTATCATGTAAATGCATTGGAGAATGCTTACCCTGTAAATGCATGGGAGTATCGTTATCCTGTAAATGCATTGGAGAATGGTTACCCTGTAAATGCCTGGGAGTGTCGTTATCCTGTAAATGCATTGGAGAATGGTTACCCTGTAAATGCATGGGAGTATCGTGATCCTGTAAATTCAGTGGAGAATGGTTACCCTGACACTGCATGGAAGAATGGTTACCCTGTAAATGCATGAGAGAATGGTTATCCTGTAAATGCATGGGAGAATTGTTACCCTTTGAATGCATGGGAGTTTCGTTATCTTGTAAATGCATTGGAAAATTGTTACCCTGTAAATTCATGGGAGTATCGTTTTCCTGTAAATGCATGGGAGAAAGGTAACCCTGTAAATGCATGGGAGTATCGTTATCCTGTAAATGTATGGGAGAATGGTTACCCTGTAAATGCATAGAAGTATCGTTATCCTGTAAATGCATTGGAAAATTGTTACCCTGTAAATGCATGGGAGTATCGTTTTCCTGTAAATGCATGTGAGAATTGTTCCTTTTTAAATGCATAGGAGAATGGTTACCCTGTAAATGCGTGGGAGAATTGTTACACTGTAAATGCATGGACGAATGGTTACCCTGTAAATGCATGGGAGAATGGGTACCCTGTAAATGCATGGGAGAAAGCGTACCCTTTAAATGCATGGGAGTATGGTAACCCTGTAAATGAATTGGAGAGTGGTTACCCTGTAAAAGCATAGGAGAATTGTTAGCCTGTAAATGCATGGGAGAATGGTTTCCCTGTAAATGCATGGGAGTATATTTATCCTGTAAATGCATGGGAGAATGGTTCCCCTGTAAATGCCTGGGAGAAGGGTTACCCTGTAAATGCATGGGAGAATAGTTACCCTGTAAATGCATGGGAGTATTGTTATCCTGTAAATTCATGGGAGAATGGTTACCCTGTAAATGCATGCGAGTATTGGTTTCCTGTAAATTTATGGGAGTATCGTAACCCTGTAAATGCATGGGAGTATCGTTATCCTGTAAATGCATGGGAGAATGGTTTCCCTGAAAATACATGGGAGTATCGTTATCCTGTAAATGCATGGGAGAATGGTTACCCTGTAAATGCATGGGATAATGGTTACCCAGTAACTGCATTGTAGAATTGTTACCCAGTAAATGCATGGGAGAATCGTTACGCTGAAAATGCATGGGAGTATCCTTATCCTGTAAAGGCATTGGAGAAGGGTTACCCTTTAAATGCATTGGAGAATGGTTACACTGTAAATGCATGGGAGAATGGGTACACTATAAATGCATGGGAGTATCGTTATCCTGTAAATGCAGGGGGAATTGTTACCCTGTAAATGCATGTGAGAAAAGGTTACCCTGTAAATGCATGGGAGAATGGTTACCCTGTAAATGCATGGGAGAATAGTCACCCTGAAAATGCATGGGAGAATTGTTACCCTTTAAAGTCTTGGGAGAATGGTGTCCCTGTAAATACACGGGAGAATGGTTACCATGTAAATGCATTGCAGAATGGTTACCCTGTAAATGCATGGGAGAAGGGTTACCCTGTAAATGCATGGGAGAATGGTTACCCTTTCAATGCATGGGAGAATGGTGTCCCTGTAAATGCATGGGAGAATGGTTACCCTGTAAATGCATAGGAGTATCGTTATCCTGTAAATTCGTGGGAGAATGGTTACCCTGTAAATTCATGGAAGTAATGTTATCCTGTAAATGCATGGGAGAATTGTTACCCTGTAAATGCATGGGAGAATGGTAACCCTGTAAAAGCATGGGAGAATTGTTACCCTGTAAATGCATGGGAGAATGGTTACCCTGAAAATGCATGGAAGAATGGTTACTTTGTAAATGCATGGGAGAATGTTTATCCTGTAAATGCATGGGAGAATGATTACCCTGTAAATGCATGGGAGAATGGTTTCCCTGTAAATGCATGGGAGAATGGTTACCCTATAAATGCATGGTAGAATGGTTACCCTGTAAATGTATGGGAGAATGGTTACCCTGTAAATGCATGGGAGAATGGTTACCCTCTAAATGCATGGGAGAATTGTTATCCTATAAATGCATGGAAGAATGGTTACCCTGCAAATGCATGGGAGTATCGTTATCCTGAAAATTTATGGGAGAATGGGGTCCTTGGAAATGCATGGCAGAATGGCTACCCTGTAAATGTATGGGAGAATGGTTCCCCTCTAAATGCCTGGGAGAATGGTTACCCTGTAAATGCATGGGAGAATAGTTACCCTGTAAATGCATGGGAGTATCGTTATCCTGTAAATTCATGGGAGAATGGTTACCCTGTAAATGCATGCAAGTATCGTTATCCTGTAAATTCATCGGAGTATCGTTATCCTGTAAATGCATGGGAGAATTGTTACCCTGAAAATACATGGGATATCGTTATCCTGTAAATGCATGGGAGTATCGTTATCCTGTAAATGCATGGGAGAATGGCTACCCTGTAAATGCATGGTCGAATGGTTACCCTGCAAATGCATGGGAGAATCGTTACACTGTAACTGCATGGGAGTATCCTTATACTGTAAATGCATTGGAGAAGTGTTACCCTGTAAATGCATGGGAGAAGGGTTACACTGTAAATGCATCGGAGAATGGTTACACTATAAATGCGTGGGAGTATCGTTATCCTGTAAATGACGGGGGAATTGTTACCCTGTAAATGCATGGGATAATTGTTACCCTGTAAATGCATAGGAGAATGGTTACCCTGTAAATGCATTGGAGATTAGTCATCCGAAAATGCATGGGAGAATGGCTAACCTGTAAATGCATGGGAGAATTGTTACCCTGTAAATACATGGGGGAATGCTTACCCTGTAAATGCATGGGAGAATGGTTACCCTGTAAATGCATGGGAGAATGGTTACCCTGTAACTGCATGGAAGAATTGTTTCCCTGTAAATGCATGGGAGAAAGGTTACCCTGTAAACGCATTGGAGTATCGTTATCCTGTAAATTCGTGGGAGAATGGTTACCCTGTAAATGCATTGGAGGATTGTAATCTTATAAATGCATGGGAGAATTGTTACACTCTACATGCATGGGAGTATCGTAATCCTGAAAATGCATGGGAGAATGGTTTACTTGTAAATGCATGGAAGAATAGCTACCCTGCGAATGCAGCGGAGAATGGTTACCCTGTAAATGCATGGGAGTATCGTTATCCTGTAAATGCATGGGAGAATGGTTTAGCTTTAAATGCAGGGGAGAATGGATACCCTGTAAATGCATGGGAGAATGGTTACCCTGTAAATTCATGGGAGTAAATTCATGGGAGTAACGTTATCCTGTAAATGATGTTGAGAATGGTTACCCTGTAAATGCATGGGAGAATCGTTTCCCTGTAAATGCATCTGAAAATGGTTACCCTGTAAATGCGTGAAAGAATGGTTCCCCTGTAAATGCATGGGAGTATCGTTACCCTGTAAATGCATGGGAGAATGGTTACCCTTTTAATGCAATGGAGAATGGTTACCCTGTAAATGCAATGGAGAATGGTTACCCTGTAAATGCATGGGAGAATGCTTACTCTATAAATGCATGGGGGTATCGTTTTACTGTAAATGCATGGGAGACTAATTACATACGAGAATGGTTACCCTGTAAATGCATGGGAGTATCGTTATCATGTAAATGCATGGGATAATGCTTACCCTGTAAATGCATGTGAGTATCGTTATCCTGTAAATTCATGGGAGAATGGTTACCCTGTAAATGCCTGGGAGTATCGTTATCCTGTAAATGCATTGGAGAATGATAACCCTGTAAATGCATGGGAGTATGGTTATCCTGTAAATACATGGGAGAATTGTTACCCTGTAACTGCATGGAAGAATGGTTTCCCTGTAAATGCATGAGAGAATGGTTATCCTGTAAATGCATGGGAGAATTGTTACCCTTTAAATGCATGGGAGTTTCGTTATCCTGTAAATGCATTTGGAAATTGTTACCCTGTAAATTCATGGGAGTATCGTTTTCCTGTAAATGCATGGGAGAAAGGTTACCCTGTAAATGCATGGAAGTATCGTTATCCTGTAAATGCATGGGAGAATAGTTACCCTGTAAATGCATGGAAGTATCGTTATCCTGTAAATGCATTGGAAAATTGTTACCCTGTACATGCATGGGAGTATCGTTTTCCTGTAAATGCATGTGAGAATGGTTACCCTGTAAATGCATAGGAGAATGGTTACCCTGTAAATGCGTGGGAGAATGGTTACACTGTAAATGCATGGAAGAATGGTTACCCTGTAAATGCATGGGAGAATGGGTACCCTGTAAATGCATGTGAGAAAGCGTACCCTGTAAATGCATGGGAGAATTGTAACCCTGTCAATGCATTGGAGAGTGGTTACCCGGTAAAAGCATGGGAGAATGGTTACCCTGTAAATGCATGGGGGGATGGTTTCCCTGTAAATGCATGGGGGAATGGTTTCCTGTAAATGCAATGAAGAATGGTTACCATGTAAATGCATTGGAGAATGGTAACCCTGTAAATGCATGGGAGAATGGTTTCCCTGTAAATACATGGGAGAATGGTTACCCTGTAAATGCATGGTTTAATTGATAACCTGTAACTGCATGGGAGTATCTTTATCCTGTAAATGCATGGGAGAATGGTTACGCTGTAAATGCATGGGAGTATCCTTATCCTGTAAAGACATTGGAGAAGTGTAACCCTTTAAATGCATGGGAGAATGGTTACCCTGTAAATGCATGGGAGAATGGTTACACTGTAAATGCATGGGAGTATCGTTATCCTGTAAATGCAGGGGGAATTGTTACCCTGTAAATGCATGGGAGAATGGTTACCCTGTAAATGCATGGGAGAATGGTTACCCTGTAAATGCATGGGAGAATAGTCACCCTGTAAATGCATGGGAGAATGGTTACGCTTTGAAGTCTTGGGAGAATGGTTTCCCTGTAAATACATGGGAGAATGCTTACCCTGTAAATTCATGGGAGGATGCTTACCCTGTAAATGCATGGGAGAATGGTTACCCTGTAAATGCATTGAAGAATGGTTACCCTGTAAATGCATGGGAGAAGGGTTACCCTGTAAATGCATGGGAGAATGGTTACCCTGTCAATGCATGGGAGAATGGTTACCCTGTAAATGCATGGGAGAATGGTCACCCTGTAAATGCATGGGATTATCGTTATCCTGTAAATGCATTGGAAAATTGTTACCCTGTAAATGCATGGGAGTATCGTTTTCCTGTAAATGCATGTGAGAATTGTTACCCTGTAAAGTCATAGGAGAATGGTTACCCTGTAAATTCGTGGAAGAATGGTTACACTTTAAATGCAGGGAAGAATGGTTACCCTGTAAATGCATGGGAGAATGGTTACCCTGTAAATGTATGGGAGAAAGCGTACCCTGTAAATGCATGGGAGAATGGTTACACTGTAAATGCATGGGAGAATGGTTACCCTGTAAATGCAATGGAGAATGGTAACCCTATAAATTCATGGTAGAATGGTTACCCTGTAAATGTATGGGAGAATGGTTACCCTGTAAATGCATGGGAGAATGGTTACCCTGTAAATGCATGGGAGAATGGTTACCCTGTAAATTCATGGGAGTATCGTTATCCTGAAAATTTATGGGAGAATGGGGTCCTTGTATAGCATGGCAGAATGGCTACCCTGTAAATGCATGGGAGAATTGTTACCCTGTGAATGCATGGGAGTATCGTTATCCTGTAAATGCATGGGAGAATGGTTAAGCTGTAAATGTATGGGAGAATGGATCCCCTGTAAATGCATGGGAGAATGGTTACCCTGTAAATTCATGGGAGTACCGTTATCCTGTAAATGCATGGGAGAATGGTTACCCTGTAAATGCATGGGAGAATCGTTACCTTGTAAATGCATGAGAAAATGGTTACCCTGTAAATGCATGGAAGAATGGTTACCCTGTAAATGCATGGGAGTATCGTTATCCTGTAAATGCATGGGAGAATGGTTACCCTGTTAATGCATGGGAGAATGGCTACCCTGTAAATGCATGGGAGAATTGTTACCTAGTAAATGCATGGGAGAATGCTTACCCTTTAAATGCATGGGAGTATCGTTATCCTGTAAATGCATGGGAGAATAATTACCCTGTAAATACATGGGAGAATGGTTACGCTGTAAATGCATGGGGGTATCGTTATCATGTAAATGCATGGGAGAATGGTTACCCTGTAAATGCATGGGAGTATCGTTATCCTGTAAATGCATGGGAGAATGGTTACCTTGTAAATGCATGGGAGTATCGTTATCCTGTAAATGCATTGGAGAATGGTAACCCTGTAAATGCATGGGAGTATCGTTATCATGTAAATGACTGGGGGGATGGTTACCCTGTATCTGCATGGAAGAATGGTTACCCTGTAAATGCATGGGAGAATTGTTACCCTGTAAATGCATGGGAGAAGTGTTACCCTTTACATGCATGGGAGTTTCGTTATCCTGTAAATGCATGGGAAAATTGTTACCCTTAAATGCATGGGAGTATCGTTTTCGTGTAAATGCATGGGAGAAAGGTTACCCTGTAAATGCATGTTAGTATCGTTTTCCTGTAAATGCATGGGAGAATAATTACCCTTTTAATGCATGGGAGTAGCGTTATCCTGTAAATGTATGGGAGAATGGTTACCCTGTAAATGCATGGGAGTATTGTTACCCTGTAAATTTATGGGAGAATGGTTACCCTGTAAATGCATGGGAGAATGGATACCCTTTAAATGCATGGGAGTATCGTTATCCTGTATATGCATTGGAGAATGGTTACCCTGTAAATGCATTGGAGTATCGTTATCCTGTTAATGCATGGGAGAATGGTTACCCTGTAAATGCATGGGAGGATTGTTACCCTTTAAATGCATGGGAGAATTGTTACCCTGTAAATGCATGGGAGAATCGATACCCTGTAAATGCATGGGAGTATCGTTATCCTGTAAATGCTTGGGAGAATGGTGACCCTGTAAATGCATTGGAGTATCGTTATCCTGTAAATGCATGGGAGAATGGTTACCCTGTAAATGCATGGGAGTATCGTTATCCTGTAAATGCATGGGAAAATGGTTTCAGGTGTTTAGGTTTTTTTTTATATTATTGCGGACATAAGAAGGGGTGATTTTTATATCATCTTGTGTGGCTTCGGTCTGCTTAGAGAAATTTGGGAGGCAGTTGTTTGTTGGCTATAAGATGGAGTTGGAGGCGAATGGCCGGACAAGCAGTTCCGATTTCTCCATTGCCGTGCATCCAACCTTCTGGTTGTTGCTCAGTGGAGGAATTACTGATTGCATCTTATACACTACACTAATATAGATGTTCCAGAGATCACGAGTACTTTTCTTTTGCGATTCAATGCGTTCTCTGATTATTTCAGCATCTTTCCTTTGATTGTTGCTAGTTCCCTCTTACAATTATTTCTAACATCTACTTATTTTTGTCTATTTTCATTTGACATATTACATACTAACTGGCGAAAGGCATGTTGTCTTTGTGCAATGACAGCTGTACAAACTACAGTGAACCAAGGAGGAAAGTGGGGCTTGCTATAATTTTTCCGTGAAGGAACATGTGCTTCAATGCCCGCTGTGCACAATGCAGCTGTCTTATTGGCTCACTGTTCAGTAGGAAGAGAGAATATATCAGTCCATGGGGTATCCTTGATGTGTTCCATAATAGCCCTTCAATCAGCCCTGTTTTTGTATACACTGATATTACAATGTAGTATGCGTTTCCTAGTGGGCTGTCTGCATTAGTCACACAATCCTCAGGTACTGTGTAAGAAATAGGTATGGAAGTGAAGGCTGCTGAGGTTCATAATCTTTTAGGCGGCTTTGGATCATTATTGGGCGTGTGAGGGAATAAGCTATAGAGAATATGTGTACCCTGAGAAAACCAAGCCAATTTTTATGGTGGACAATCACGAAACATATGCATTTGGTTGTTATTATCTAAGGAGAGTGCTGCATCTATACTATCAGAGACATGATCGATTATGGTACAATCCTTGCTTGAGGCAGATCGGGAAAGAAAAAATAAGTAACTAACGTAGTGATGAAATACATAAAAGCCTGGCCAGCTGATTCAAGATTTTTTCTCTCTAGTTGCAGAAAAGGGAGCTACGGATATAGACTCAAAGCCAGTTCATGTATCTATTCGAGAAATACGGCACAGTAAGAGGTATCCTGTCATGTTAAAGTAGTTAGATTGGATTTAAGAGTGTATGTTTGTTTCATTTAATGTAAATATAGCCGGGGAGTTTACTAAAAGGTAAAACTTCAAATTATTCAGATTACCCCTAAGCTTACGTATATTTGTGAAACCAAACCTCAAGCGTGAAAGCGAATTGGTTTTGTTTGAGTAGTTGTGTGGGGTTTCGTGGTAGTTGTTGCGGTTTTCATTTCATTACAGTTTTTTACCGTAAGAGTAAGGGAATAGCGTTGAACAAAGTGGGCATTTTTAAACGCCAAGTAGACACACACACAGTGGCCCATTAGCCTTTCTGTCTATAAAATTGTGGTTTCGTGAAATCCACCCAGAAATATCAGCAGGGTCCCTTTCCATGCGTGACATGGCACTACAACTATCCTGACATTATGCAATTGATAACACAGTAGCCTCTCTAAGCGCAAACAAAGAGTTAGGCCCCCGCCACTTCCAGACGGAAACAGCAGCAAGACAAACTCTCAATCAATTGCTCTAAGCTTTACCAATAACACCGACCCAAAAAGTCCAGTAAGCACAAGTGGCATTCAAGAAACCCTAATTTGTTCAGTTTCCGAGAGAAAGAGATTCATTTTAAATAGCAAATAGGGAAATGGCGTTCAACATCCTTGTAAGAAAACAAGGCCAAGCACGGAGTTGATTATATGAGTCCCCGGACTGTACCTTAAGGTATGGCAGAGGAGTATGAAAGTCGGTGATAGGCAGATCCTATCTACTCCTTAAGCAAGCAAGGTTTGCAAACCGGGAATTTGTTCGATTCACCAGCTTTATGGTTGGCATCGCACAGCAAAATTCCTCGACAATCTCAAGACACATATTGGAGACCCCTGGCATCACAACTCGGGCGTTGTCTGGAACATGTGATTTTTAGTATTGTACCAGGAAGCTCTTTGGATATATGGACGATGCGCTATTCATCGGACAATCGCCGCAGAGATCAACTTCTTACAGAGAAAGGCCTGCGAAAAAGGACTCATAAAACAAAAAATAATTCAGGAAAAGGTGTAAAATCCTAGAAAACCAGGAGTCGTTGTGTGGTTTTCCGATTAAAACGAAAAAAAATGTCAAGATCCAAAGCATAACACTAACAGAAAGCGTGCATACCATTTACAAAATTATCGTAGAGTTATAGACTAAACTTCTACGAACATTGAGGGTTGAACATCTGCGTATAAAAGAGAGGCGTGATGTGACCATATTTTATTGAATAGTATTTCAGGTTTAGTTCAGTGAAATAATTAGCACAGGATAACAAGTGTAATAAGATTGTTCTCATGAGAAAAGCAGAAAATATTTGTCAGTCCCTTTGTTATATTAACACAAATTCCAACATTTAGACTTCACATTCTTCTGAAATAAACCCGATGGAGTATTATGTATCGGGGGTTGTCGATAAATATAACATTTAAAGTTCAGGTAATGCAAAACACCTGTAAAGTTTATTTTGAGACTAAAATAAACCTAATATTTTTAATTTTGTGTATACTCTCCGAAAATGATCTAAGTAATAAACTATTTTATAAGCTAGAAAAAAGATTATTTTCTGAGAATTTCCACAAATTAAAGACATTAGTGTTTAGTGCAGTAAATTCATAATAAGTAAATTCTATTTGATAGATATCAAGTGGATATAACTTTTTCTGATGTACCCGTCAAATTTTACTAAAATGTTATATATATACATACTAGCAAAAGTACTCGTCGTTGACGGAGTTCATAAAGAGCCTAGAGAAAATGGACTCTAAATTTTTAAAGTATGTAGGTTATGAAAAGGAAGGTTTGTAAAGAGATAGCTTCGAATTTGGGGGTATCAAAATTAAAGCACAATATAATGAAAGTAAAAATAAAATAGATAAACCGCATAATTTATTATACCATACCTGTTCATACTGAAAAACTTATCACAATATTCTTTGTATCTATATTAAAAAGCAAACTTTGTGACATATTTCTATTCTATGGAGGTCAGGCCCGAACGAACACCCCAGAATTTTATTTTACCATATTTCTTGAAACTGAACCATAATTGTCAAAGTATGTTTGCGCAGATAGATATGAAAAGTCTTTATTAAAGTGTGTGCCTATTTCCAATCTATGGAGGTCAGTCGCGAACGCATGCCCCACAATTGTATTATATCATCCCTATTTAAGTTCAAACATACTTATTAAAGTATGGTCATGTACATCTATATCAAACACACTTGTAAACCTTTTTTTTATTTAATTATTTTATTTCCATACTTTGTAAACCAGGCGCGAGCGCAGACCTCACAATTTTAATGGACCACCGTTCTGTGAGATCAAACATACCCATTAATGTGTCTCAATACATCTTCTATCATTATATGCAATCAGTTTTTTTTTTTAAATAGTCAACCATATAGGAGCCTATTCGTAACCCGACACACACACACAGACGTTCAGCTTCATATTACTAAATATTAATATATATATATATATATATACATATATAGATATCAGCAATTTATACACAATGATATTAATTAATGTAAAGCATTATTACACAGTATTTCTCCGATTAAGAACTGCACACTACAGTGTTACACATATGCGTTGCTTTCTAGTTACAATTCTAATAATTTTAAATTTCCTACACCTTCATTATTTACTTTCTCTCTCTTAGTTGATACAACAAATTCCTACGATTAATCGTACGTTCTTTACTGAAATATAGGTATAGAAATTCATGCGTATAAATTCTTGTGGACATTCATACACACACACACACCCATATATATATATATATATATATATATATATATATATATGTGTGTGCGTGTGTGTGTATATATATAAGTGTATATACACAGGCACATATATATATATATAAATGTGTGCATATATATGTATTTATACAGATATGCATGATTACAGGATATAGAATTGTTTGTCCGTACTGCACACTTTAAAAGTATCAAGGTAAGCATGAACGTGAGAACCTCAAAGGATGTGTTTAATTTTAGTATATTTCATGAGTCAATGTTTTCACTATGACTTTGATGAGAAATCGATCTCCGTTGTTTGTCACGACGCAGACATTTACCTGCCAACGTAAAATTGATATAACTCAATGCGATAAAACAAATTTTAATCTACAATATAAAACTCGTTCTATTGGAGACTGTAATACGACAACTAATCCTGCAAAAAAGAAATAATTTAACAAGGGATAGCATCTCAACAATATTTCCTGGAAGCATATTTTGCTAAATATCAGAGAATATGTATCCAACGAAACTTTTAAATATATATATATATATATATATATATATATATATATATATATATATATATATATATATATATATATATATGCATGTATGCATGTATACGGGCATTATAACCCAACCTTTTTGGGGTGTTGCTTTGATGCATTTTAATGCTTATTTTAATCTTTGTCTTTGATAATTCAAGTATTTTTTTTAATTCATAAATTTTCAAGTCTCATAAAATAGTTTGCAGTTAGGAAAAATATTGCAGCGTTTGAACCTACCGATCATGTCATGGAAAAAGATAAATAACACACGCACACATACGCGCGCTATTAACTACCCACATTAGAATTTTAACGGCCCTTTGTTCCCTCGTAGTTGCGAAGCGACCACATAAAAAAATGGCCTTACATATGAACAATATAGAAAAAAAAACATATTTTTGATAATCTTTCATCGGTGATTATTGGGGGGGGGGTTGAGACAAAATAAAGATAATAACACTCACAGACTTATACACAAAAGTTTTGCAAATTTTAAAGAAAATCTGCTCACCCGTTTACGAGTTTATAAGGAACGAACTCTTTAATAGAGCCAAAGTTGAAATTATATAAGTATATATATATATAGAGAGAGATAGATAGATAGATAGATAGATAGATAGCTATATAGATAGATAGATAGATATAGATACAGCTGTTTACCGATACAACTGTTTATCGATACAAAACTTGTAAGTTGCTTTAAAGAAAATAGCCGTCAAAACAGAGAGGCCGTTTTACCCAACACACTCATCATGAGTTAATCGTTTTACTGTGAATAAATATGAATGAAAATGCCATGTAAGGGAAAAGAGTTTATAGGTATAGCTGTAATTTTTCCCCCGATGGAGAAGACACATGTAGAGATAAGTAAATAATAGTTTGCTTAGAGAATAGTTTGTAACGGAATATACGGAAGTTTTAAAAGCCAAAAGCAAAGCAGAAAGGACTGGAACAACAAGAAAAGAAAGACAAAGAAAATAAGAGACTGGGGTTTCGAGTAGAGAAATATCTTACTGTTTATTCATCTGTATTATTCCTTCATATAACCCGTTAATTCAAATAGATCTTTTTATCGCTATTATGTTATACTTCCAATTTCAAATCTTATCAGGGGTTCCAAATCTAATCTTCATTTTTTTATACGATTAGAAATTGATGCTTCGTGAGTGTCTTTAAAAGATAAGTCGTCTACCTATTACGAGATTCGCAGCATTGACCCATACGAAACACTGATTTTAAATGTGTTACATTTTATCAGGAATGTATATATATATATATATATATATATATATATATATATATATATATATATATATATATATATATATATATATACTCTCTTAAGCCAAAAAAATGGGCCAAACAAATATTATATATTTTATAGCAATCCAAAGCAAGGTCAATTGAACAAGGAAAATTAAACGAGACTTATAACACAGAACAATAATTTTACTTTAATAAATCCTTGGGATGGAATCGCATCTCCTTTTGATGTCTTTAAAAGGTCAATTCTTTAAGAAATGCTCTTAATTAAAGTGGGCATTGTGAAGAATAGATGCGATTCCATTCGCTTTGCACAAATTCCTTCAGTTCGTCATTGTTTGAAACAGTTTTTCCATCCAATTCACGAGGTATAACGAACCAAATATTCTCGAGTTGGTTTTAATCGGGCCTTTAATAAATTGATTTCTCAGAAAAGTATTTTTTGGAAATTGCAGCAGAGTGTGTAGAGGTATTATCATGTTGAACAATACTGTTCAGAGATAGTCTTAGCTTATGCATACTTGGTAACAATCCTGTTTCTAATATTCGAATGTATTCCTTTGTAGGATTGACTTCTCACATATAATAAGTTCCCCAATTCCTGCTGAAGTAAAAGTGCATCATATCATTATCCCCCCTGCCCAGTGTTTAACTGTCGTTTTTATGCAACTTGATGAAAATATTTCTCTACTTCTTCGATTGCGCTATTCAGGAGCGTCAATAATAAGACAACATCTTAATTCATATGACCGGAAAGCATTCCTCAACCAGTCTGTATCTTTCTTGCTATATTACGAGAAAATCGCTTTGTATTATTGATGTTTTTCTTAGATAAAAATTACTGTTTTGCACAACTTTTAGAAGAAAATCACATTTCTTTTATTCGTCTTGATATTGCATCTCTAGAAAGAGAATTCCAAGTCCCTGTTTTTAATTCTTTGCTATGGTCAACATAAGTTTTCTTCACTCCTTCAAAACATTTTATTTAAGCCTGTGATCGTCCTTCAAAATGAATGTTCTAGGGCGACCAGATCCAGATTTCCCTTTAATCAAGCATTGGTCTTTCATTTCCTTATTTTGCATGACATTTAGGATGTTCGACATTATCAATTCGTTTTAGTGGCCCTCGGAAATAAACTTGAAAACTCTATGGTTGTGAAACTTAGATAATATACAGGGAGCATTTGAGATGTCTCGGGTGCTTTCTCCAGATGTTCCTACGGCGAATCTTAGGTGTGGGTTGGCAGATGTAAGTCAGTGATGTTGTGTTGCTTGAATGGACACAATGCCTTAGCATTGAGACTCACGTTATTAAGCATATACTGAGATGGATTCGATCTGTTGTGAAGATGTTAGACAGTCGATTTCCCAAACAACTCCTTTATGGCGAGCTCGCCGAGGGAAGACGTCTGGCTCAAAAGACTAAATTGGGATTTAACGATTGTTTAAGATCCACCTTAAAATGTGAGGTTGATGAAAGACCCTGGGAGAGTCTTGCTTTGGATCGCGGAGGGTGGAGAAGGACCTTGTGGGGAGGTGTGGGAAAGTTTGAGGCGGATCGAACCCAGTATGGGCAGCTGAAGCGCGATATCAGGAAAGGCAGACTGAAAGGAGCCGTTGATAGGAAGGGGACGTAAATTGGTCTGAAGTGTGAGGTGTGCGGAAAAATATGTCCGAGCAGAACTGGGCTGATGAGTCACCAGTTTCCTCATCGGCGCAGTGGGACACAAGGCAGTTTTGAGTTGCCAGAGTTAACCTGTGTACACTGCGGGCGGATGCACAAAACGACCGGCGGCTTGAAACGGATTTTTATCCTGCATCGAAAAGAACACCAAGAACGTGCTTCTATGGTGCACATATCTGTACAATGTCCACTAAGGAATGTCAGAGTTTAGCAGGGTATCAAGTTCGTGCAGTCCATCACTGAATGTTTTCGTGTTTCTATATACCTTTTCTGTGCTATATCGAGTAATTGCAATGTTCGAAAGCGAATTTGTTGCCAGCATGTATTTATGTATGTATATATGTATGCATGTGTTTATATATGTATGCAATTATGTATATGCATGTATGCTTTCACATAACTTTCGACAAAGGCAACGGATCTAAACGAGAGCGGTATCATTTTCAAGCTGCACAAATATTAAACAATTGACTTAAAACTTACTTATCTTCACCCTAAACTGGGCACTTTTACTCGGAGAAAGGTCGTCTATTTCGCCGATATTTTCGAAAGTCATCCCCTTTTCAATTGTCTAGCCTTAATTTATACCTTCACCACTTCCGATTTTGCGATGGTCGCAAAATTTTTCCGCGTGCTCTTCCTCCTCTGCTGTAAGAGTTCGAGCCTGTTTGCGTGCCTACCACCATTTTTTTATCAACACACCCCTCTTAACACCTGAGCAACGCGGGTATTCCATGCTAGTTATAAATAAAACACAAATAGAGTAATTATCTTTCACAAGGCATGCGTTTATATGGAGAAGCAATGTAATTTTAAATATATAAATTGATAGGCAATGTCAAGGCTGTTTAAGGTGTAGAATTTTTGAACTTTTCAAGAAATCTACACACACACACATTACATTTTTCTGTGCATTTGTAAAGTCAAATGTTTGGATTATAAGTTGTTTAATTCAAACGTAGTCATTTCCTTTTAGACATTGTTTAAAATACAGTCATTAACATAATAGATTGCGAACCGTAAATTAAACGCCACCATAAATTTCTCACCACCTCAATGTGGTATTCCTGTGTATTATCTATAATCACGGTTATTGACTTTTTAGTCAAGATCAAAGTGTAGTATCTGTTCTTTAGATCCTGCACTTCAATATCTTGTACTCTTTCGGTGGAGGATCAGTCCTTCACGACTGAGACATTTTTTTGTTCCTTTTCTCCACGTTAAAAAAACGACCCTGGTGTCTAACTCTGTCTCGTGGGGAGGCATAATAAATAGGTACAATAACTCTATTCGAAGGAGGTCTTACTAAACCTGTTTCACATAAATAATCACACCTCACGAGTAACACAATCAGAGATTTCAATAGAAAGGCCCATGGATCCTGAAAATCTTATACTCTAATTGTTTGTTCATCAAAGACTGCTCTACATATTACTAGATTTATTTTTGAAAATTGTACTTTCTGCTGTATCATGCAGGAAATTATATGTTATGTAAATAGCAATCTCGCAAATTAAGTCTACGCAGTGCTCATGCAGATATTGTTTACGTCCACTAGTAGTGTACAGTAATGGTGTAATTCGAAACACAATATCCGTTTATGGAAAGGAAGTGAGAAATGCTGGATACTCAGATCAATCTGTTAAAAAGAAGTTGGTAAGGGAGAATCTTTACAACTATAGGGTTTTACATATTTCGATGCACTTAATTCATAAAAGAAAAAGCGTATTTTTGTATTTTTATATCAAGTAAGGCATTCTATGAATGAAGGATGATGATAAATTGTGCTGGTTCTATTAAATGGCACTCTTCAAAACTCTTGACAATAAACCATAATTTATATTCAATTCACAGCCGAAACTCGTATGCGCATATGTAGTCAACAATTTGACAAATATATCACGTAATAATAATAATAATAATAATAATAATAATAATAATGCTGATGCTGCTGCTGATGAGGACGATGACAATAATAATAATAATAATTGTAATAATAATGATGACGATGATGATGATGATGACGATTACAATAATGATGATGATGATGGTGTTGATGATTATGATGATGGCATTAAAATGATAATAATAAAGATGATCATAATGATGATGATAATGATGCTGACGATAATAATAATAATAATAATAATAATAATAATAATAATAATAATAATAATAATAATAATAATTAAAAAAAAACGTATAGATAGTTGTTGGAAGTTTTACTTTTGTTTTTATTTGCTTAGTGATACACCGGTTGCTTTCGAATGCTATTGATTCTTATAAAGTGTTACCACTTATAAAGATAACCTGCTATTTAAAAAAAAAAAACTAAAACAAAAACAAAGCTAGATATACAAAAAAAAGAGTAAATAACAATAACAGAATACAAGCGTTGCAAATAAAAAGAACGATACAGCATGATCAAACGGTGACCTAAGAATAATGGAACTCTATCCATTTTTATCAGAAGAGAATGTGGAAATTACAAATGCTATTATGTTTTAGGCGTCCAGCTGAAGAATGGTGATAACACAAGTTTTGCATAAGAGGCTCCTCCATATTTATTAGTTTCGTTTTAGTATTCATTCATGACTTGCATGCACGAAAGAATTTGCAAGTAAGACGATGCAAGTTGGATTGTAATTGATTAAAATGCGGATACGCATAACTGCATAAGAAATGAAGTTTATTGTTGGCATTTTATGGTTGTGTTCGCTGCAGTAAGTTCTGATACAATTTAATAAAAAAGAATATAACCGGAAACCACCAAACAATATCATGTCAGTCAGTGCATGCTCAGGAAAAACCAAAGTAAAATTAAATAAATTAAGTTAGTTTAATGCATAGAAACAGAATAAATGTATCTATATAAATATGTAAGGAGATTAATAGATGTGTGTACATATATATATATATATATATATATATATATATATATATATATACATAGGTATGTCTGCGCATGTATACGTATATATATATGTATGTATATATATATATATATATATATATGCATATATATATACACATATATGATATATGTGTGCAAGTATACGTTTATATATTCATATATCTTGGAAATATGTGTAATACTAAAGTATATATAAACTCGCTTGCGTGCTAGGTGTTGTCCGGGAGTTTGGAGGTGTGTGTTGAGAAAAAAATGATATTACGCAAGCAGACTCGAACCCATATCGCGAAGAAGGAAGAGAACATGAAAAAACTGGTATGGCTTCCGTACATTTATATCGGATCTACCTCTGCGTTCCATGTTTAAAAAGGATGTGTCATCTATATTATCAGAGCTGACGGAATGGTTAATTGTAGGTATAACCGTTTTATACCCTCGAAAATGTTCCAGCAAAAGCCTAACAGCCAGCCATGGTTCTCTCCAGAATGTGCTGCTTCTATTGCGCACAGAAATCCCTTTTTACACTGCTTCCAACGTTATAGATGTACGGAAACTGAATCCGCTTTCAGGACTGCCAGCAACCATTGTAAGAAAGTAACAAAGAACGCAAGACGGCTGTATGCTCAGTTCGTCAAGTCCAAAGTAGCTGAGCAGCGGCTTGGTTACCACCAGATTTGGCAAATACCAAACAAAATCATGAACGGAAGCGAGTGCTCTATCCCAACTATCATCAATGGACCTGATGGAATCTCGTCAACATCAGACAAAGCCAAATTCTTTGCCAAGAACATTGCAGGTAATGTTACCCTTTTGCGACTAAGGTCGCCAACTCCAATCTTTCCTCCTGTATCAGAAAACACGCTATGTGATAGATATATCTGTACGTGAGGTTGCCAAACTAATCAAAAACATTGATTCCAGTAAAGCAACAGGCCCTGGCGGTATTCCAATTATAGTACTAAACAAACTTCAACCGGAAGTAGCCACCATACTTTAAAAAAAAACAGTTTAAACGTTGTCTTAAGGAGAATTGCTTCCCGTCACCCTGGAAAATCTAATCTGTATGTCCTGTCTTTAAGAATTCAGATAACTGCTCATCCTCCTCTCAGTACAGGTCAATATATCACCTATGCGTCATGAGTAAGTTGTTGGAATCTGTGTTAAATACAGAGGTAATACACCATGTCAACAAAAATAACCTTCTTAGTTACACTCAATATGGTTTCCGTTCTACTAGATCTGCAGCAGATGTGCTTACAGTTAAATCCCATAGGATTAGCAAATCTCTCGACGAAGTTATGGTATAGCTGGAAATGTCTTCTCAATTATTAAATCATTTTTTTTCGGATAGGTTCATAAGAGTAGTAGTTGAGGGGCAAAATTAAAAGGTCACAGTATTAATGCTGGAATCTCTCAGGGGCCCATCCTAGACACAACTCTTTTCCTGATCTTAATTAATGATCTCTCTAACCACCTCCTTACATCATGTATAGGCATTTATGCTGATGACACTACCATTTATGGTAGCACAACTAAGACAGTAAACTTACTCATGTGATTTTTCAAATATCGTCCTAAACTCGGAATGGACTAACGGACTTATCTTAGATATTAATACTCCTTCTTATATTTTTTTCTTTTTTATTTTTGAATGGAGAGTAGATATTACGCTGTGGTTGTGTAATCGGCACCTCTAGTTACCCTCGCTTTTTATTTTCTATCTCAATCCTTATTTCCAATGAGTGATGTCTCTGACAAAGGGTGAAGAAAAAGCTGCTTTCATGGTCGGTAGTACTTCGTGAACAGTAGCCTGAGATGTCGGAATTTCTTCTGTTTCCATGTCTATCCTTCTCGCCACGTAACTAGTAAGGGTTCTGAAGGTAAACGTTTAATCTGAGCTTACGTTACTGATAGGCAGTGACCCGAACATTGGATCCACCACTTAGAATGCTGCACTATCAGCAGTGTAAAGTACTTGGGCTGCTGTATTGCAATTTGGTGAATGGATTTTGGACCATGCAGTGGGTTTTGGTTTGACCTTTCGATGCCATCCTAGTGGGTAATTGTCAAAGCCTACCTTATAATATGCTACAAAAAAGCCTGTCTTTCCCTCTCTTACTTTCCTTCTCTGTCCTACTCTAACCAAGTCTGTCGACCTGTTCCACAAACCCGCAAAACTGAACATGGAATCTCTATTAAAAAAAACACGAAAAACCTTGAACCCCATCCTTCAACGTAGAAATCTACTACGATGTTTCCTTCTCCAACATCAGGGGTTGAAACCGAATTATAGGAGATGAAATCGGACTTACTCGTTCTAAGCGAAACTGGCATAGGGTCGACCACTTCCCTAGATGAGTTGCTAATAAAACTTAACTATCAAATCTGACCCCTAAGATCGTCATGGCCATGGAATATGTGCCTATATAAAATATGTGTTTCCATGAGGTAGGGGCATCTTCAGAGAAGATCCTAACATACCCTATATGTGCTTCCGGGTTGCACTTGCTTACACCACTGCATACATCATAACAGCAGGCGTATTGTCTTTAAGAGTATATCTGATAAAAGTGGCCTAATCCTGTCTGCTCATCCTTCGGCTTACATTCACATTTGCGGTGACTTCAATGTCCATAATGTGGAATTGCTGACCCACCCAAATGAAACAAATAATAAGGGGAGGTTCCGTCATGATTTTGTCCATTGTCTATGATCTTACCCAGATTGTTCAGTAACCCATACGTGTGCCCGATACTACCGGGCAGTATGCTAGCCTTCTAGACCTTTTTCTAACAACTTCGCCTGAGCTATTTTCCTGTTCTGTTCTATCTCCCCTGGGATCCTCCGACCAATCCGTTGTATCAGTTAATATTAAATTATATACAATAATCTTCAGATGTATCTCTCCACCATGTTGTATATCGATACACAATGGCTGATTGAGATAGCTTCTCTACATTCATACCTTCGCTAGCTCTGCATTCCATGTTTCAAGAGGATGTGTCCTCTATAGTATCAGACCGGACCGAATGGTTAGTTGTAGGCATAGACCGATTCATACCATCCAAAAAATCCAACAAAACCCTAACAGTCAGCCATGGTTCTCCCCATAATATGCAGCTTCCAATGCCCGTCGAAATCACTTCGTCCATAGTTACCAACATTATAGATATACTGAGACTAAAGCTGCTTTCAGGCCTGCCAGCAATCAATGTAAAAGAGCAATACAAATGCCAGAGACCTATATTGTCAATCCGTCAAATCCAATGTACGTGAGCAACAACTTGCTTACCATACTTTTTGGCAAATGGCAAATAGGATCCTTAACAGAATCGTGCGTTCTATCCCAACCATCATCGATGGACCTGAGGTCATCTCATCAGCATCAGGCAAGGCCAAACTATTTGCAAAGTACTTTGCAGCTAAATCCACCCTGTGCGACGAAGGTCATACAATCCCCTACAACAAACGAAGAACCATGATTCCAGTAAAACAACTGGCCCAGACGGCATTCAAATTATAGTGTTGAAAAAGCTTCGATAAAAACTTGCCCTCACACTTACAAAACTCTGTAAGCGTTGCCTTCAGGAGATGTGCTTTCCAACGCCGTGGAAAACCTCGCCTGTATGCCCTGCATTTAAGAACTCAGGTGATAAGTCATCTCCCTTTCAGTACAGACCAATACATCTATTGTGTGTCATGAGTAAATTACTGGAATACATATTAAATAAATAAGCAATCAACCAACTGAGCAGAAATAACCTCCTTAGTGCATGCAGTATGGTTTTCGTTCTGCTAGATGTACAACTGATGTGCTAACAGTTTTATTTCATAGTATAAGTGAATATATCATAAAATACTTCCTTTCTAGGGCAATTGGTCTTGGCATATCAAAGGTTTTCGATAAGGCATAGCATAAAAGCCTATTTTACAAGATTTACAGCTACGGTATACCTAGAGATTTTTCTCAATAATTAAATCATTTCTCTGTGATAGGCTCATAAGGGTAGGGGTTGATGGGAAGCAATCAGAGGCCCACAGTATTAATGATGGAGTCCTCGAGCGTCCGCCCGGGCCCGATGCTCTTCCTGGCCTACATCAATGATCTACCAAAACACATACTTAAATCATTCGTTGACATCTATGCTGATGACACGACCATCTATGTCAACACATCAAAGGACGTAATTGACAAGGCTCTCTCGGATTATCTCTCCTCTGATCTTGAGCGCGTGTTACAGTGGTGGAGGAGGTGGGTGGTTACTTTTAATGCATCCAAAACCAAGCTCCAATCTTTACATCATCAACGCTCTGTTCCTCATCTAGCATCAATTGAAATGGATGGATCTCCTCGTCTTGAGAAGGGTTCATGTTTTGACACGCTCCTGGGTTTGACCTTTACTCCTGATCTGAAATGGAACACGTACAATAAGTATGTTGCCCGGGCCGCTAGGAAAATGATGGGGTCCTTCTATCGCTCCAGAAGATATCTCCCTACTGATGCAATTCTCTATCTGTATAAAAACCAAGTACGTCCAAAGATGGAGTACTGCTGCCACATCTGGGCTGGAGCTTCTAAAACAGCCTATCCTGCCTTGACAAAATACAAAATAGGCTCCGTGGCTTAGCGGGGGCGCTTTTGTCTTCGCTACTACCTCTACCCCACAGAAGAGACGTTGTGGGTCTGTCTTTGTTTTATCTTTATTTCCAGTGAAAGTGTCCGTCCGAGCTCTAATCTCTGGTCCCCCCTCGCCAATATTTCGCGATAAATACCCGTCTAGCTAAAACCACTGTCAGTAGTTTCACCCACTCAGTATATGTGCCTAAATCAAAACGTAGATTCCATGAAAAAAGCTTCTTTCTGAGAAGTTCACTCCTGTGGAATTCATTTCGTTTGCTTGTTTCCCACCTGACTACAACTTGGATGTCTTCAAGTCCTACATAAACAATTTCCTGATTAATCCCCACTTAGGCAAGACACTTTCTCAAATCTCCAATACCTACTATCACTACGATATTATCCCATTTATTATTGTACACACAATAACACTTATCATCGAATGGCTTCCGGGCCTTGGTAAGTGGTGGCCCCCCATGCAAAAAAAGAGAACTTGCAATCTTTGCCAACTGCCCGAATGCTCTTCAAGAAATAATCCAACGTTTTGCCTTATTCTTATCGGCGAGTCGCAAGTAGGTGCCTAAAAATATATTATTTTTGCGATTATTCATGTAGCGTTAAGTACATTGATTGCTTCCTCGTATGTAAGGTAATCCGAGATGCTTTTGTTGCCTGTGTGAGACAGGCAGTAATTTTGGAGCGACCACGTTTTACTGTAAAACCGCGATGAAATTAGTAAATATCCCCCACTAATGTTTCCAGCACTTGTATAGTAAACCGCTTGATAGTTCCGTCGTAAATCGATTGTGTCCCATAAATTGATCCCTTTTTAATTGCTTAAATTGTAATAAAAATAGGATTAGAGATTCTGTCTAGTAATCATTTATTCAATTAAGAATCTTACAACAAGGACACACAGAAATATACAGCTTTTTTAGCTTGGATTATAAAAGAGAAGATAATCTATAATTCAAAAACAATGTGTTTTTTTTCTAGAACTGCCTGCATGTGAAACACGGCCACTCTTATCTGCTGTCAGGCCTATTACTATGTAGTCGTATTCAAATCAATGTAAACAAAGTCTTGCTGGACTGTCACATTGAATTCTACGCAATCTACACCATCAACGATTATTACATTAGCATCATAATACATTAAGCCTTACAATCGAATAGTATCCAGGCCTTGATAGATAGTAACGCCTGTTTTAATCAATTTTTGAGTGTGCAGAATGTGTTATATTTTATAGTGGTAGAACAAACACTGGTGTTCAAATTCTTTACAGAGGACCAGAGATACTGAAAGTATCGGTAATTCCCGTCCCTCGATAATTCTTCCTTTATCACATTTCTCAGAATAAGTCGTTGACTTGTTACATTTCTGTTACAAGTACCCGTGTATCGTCCTTAAATCCTAGCATACCTGATACCGACTGCTAAAAGATGCAAAATAATGTGTTCGCTATTTTTTCTAATTTCTATACCGCGTTCTTTACACCCACTTGTTTATAAGTTTTCTTTTCAATGTTGTAGAATAATTATTGAAACCACATTTTTCAATGTGTATTTTTATTAAGATTTATTGAAAAGATAATTATAACATTTAAATAATACATTATTAATCTGCATTATTATTCCATTGAACGCGCAAAAATAAACTAATTTTTACTAAGCTTGTTCTTGTACATTGTATACTTATCAACAATTTCACTATATATTAATTTTTTCCATTAAATCGCTACAAAAATCTAAATACTGAATACTAAAAGAGTGGACGAACTGTACTTTTTTTAATTCAATTGTTTCATTAGGACCAACGCGTAAAATTAGGGAAGTCGTTATCGGACGATTGGCCAATTACCTGCATGGATGTTTGGCTAATAAACTCACTGAAACCTTATTCTTTGAAACGTATGTGTAGTCATAGTTCCCTGTCAGTTGAACACTCTCGTCATTGTCAATATTGAGATATTTTAAGACTCCTTTATATTCTTTTCTTTTTCTGCTAAATTTAAGAATCATTCTTTGCCCCAAGTTCCATGGAGAAAGTTAATTTAAAATTATATATATATATATATATATATATATATATATATATATATATATATATATATACATATATATATATATATATATATATATATTCGCCCCAGCAATTTTTCCAAACTACACTAGAAAAATCTTACTAATACCAACATATTCCCATATTTTTCCAAGTAGTATTCATTGCATACATTAAAAAATAAATATTATAAAATATGAGGCAAATGAACTATTCATTTAAAAACGGATACAAAAGGATGGGCAAACCTGACTACACAAAATATCTACTCTTGCACGACATGAAGAGGAATTACCGGTGGTAGCTTCTTGTTTAAACGGATGTTTACAAGTTAAACATAAAATAATAATGTATAACAGAACTAATGTTATAGTTTATTATTTGAACGGAACAAATACAACGTGTGTTCTCTACGGGCATTGTTCATCGATCCACGCTACATTAAATCTCCTTTTATAAACATTTTATATGGAAAATAAGATGAAGACTCGTTAATCGTAGGAGGAAATATATAACAATGAAAACGAATCACTCATGCGTGGCTATCGCAGAGTCTGACTAATGATGTTCTGTGCTTTGTGCACACATACCTTCGGTCTGACATAGGAAAAAAATATTTCACATTAAAAAAAAGCATAAACGCCTTATATATATATATATATATATATATATATATATATATATATATATATATATATATATATATATATACATATGTGTGTGTGTTCGTATATATTGGTAGTATTCTTTCATAAAAGCTGGTCTCTTACGCTATTAGCGAGAAGTTTCACATGCATATTTTTTCATATTTTAAAACATGTGGGGTTACTTTCCCACGTTTCTCATGCCAGAATAGATAAATGCGGTAAATATGCTTACTTTTTCTTCTCTCATATGTAATCTTGACTTGCTATGGTATCTTGAATGTTCACTCAAAAACTGACTACTAAGGTGGTGCGCCTATAAAAAGTTGCTACGGTTGTCCCCACATCCAGCACTTCCTGGTGGTCTGTTCGTTTTTTTTTTTTGGCTCAAATAGTTAATGCTTCAATAATATATATATATATATATATATATATATATATATATATATATATATATATATATATATATATATATATATAGTTGGGCATGTGAAACTTTTATATGCATATATATATACATATATATATATATATATATATATATATATATATATATATATATATATATATATATATATATATACTAGCCGATCTACCTGAGCTTCGCTTCGGATATATTTGTATTACATAATATTAATTGGCTTTCTTTTAATATTTATGTAATTACAGGTTCGAAATCAACACTTCTGGGTAAACGCCATTTCTTTTACCACTGGTAAAAATGTAAACGAAAGTTCTACATTACGTAGAAAAAAACTGTACTGGTCCGTTTTCAATTTGTGTTGCTCCCAAAAATATAAATTACGATTTTTGCGGGTATACTATGCTTGGTTGTGAATATAAAAAGTACCCCATTTTTAATAAAGGAAAGACATTCACATAAAAAAATAATAAACAAAAGATACGGCAAAAATTGGATTACACTTGTAAAGCATATCTAAAAAATAGCACGGTTCGTAAACTGCAGAAGTACTAAACAGATAAAAACACCCGCATTTGTGTACTTCTGCAATTATTTTTCTTTGAGTGACGCTGAGACATAAAGCGACACCCCCTCCCCCCGAAAACCCTAAATTACGTCGAAATTCCCCCACACAAATATATATTATAAACTAAATCAATTACCTAGACAGGAAAACATAAGATCTTTCTCAAAAGAAAATCGAAGAAAAAAAGTGGAAAAAAAAAACGCGTAGGAATATATCTGATATAAAAAGCATTACTTTACCTTGTTTCTTTTTCAAAGTATTATGGAAACGATAATAAAATTCAGACAGTAAAGTGACTAGTTTAAAAATGATTTTAAAATCGTCCGTAGTAAATAAATTGTAACCTTTTGGTAAACGTGGTCACACCTTACAATAAATCAACATTTATAGCCGAGACTTTAATAGAGGGCTAACGATTTAAAATATTTCGTCGAAAAATAAAGTCATCCTTAGCCTAATTATATATTTTTTATCAATATTTGTTACTTTTACATTCATAGAAAGTAAATAATTAAAACAAATAATTTTATCACCATATCTCTCGATTTGGTTAAAAAAAAAATATATCTGTTCATAACCGGAAGTGAAATATCAGGGAAAAATTATTTAAATCTGCCAGTTTAGCAAATAGTACAAAATAACTTGAATTAAAATAATTTAAATAAATTAACTTTAAATAATACTCTTAAATAGAACAATTACATCAAATACATTACTATAATCAGTAACTTTAATTGAGCGAATTATTTAAAAAGGTGTTCTTTAATATAATATGCAAATTAGATTAGTTATATTATGTACATTGCCTCCAATATAGCGTATTTTTTTTATATAAAGACTCTTATAAAATGTATATAGATAACCGTTTTCAGCAGGAAGTTTTGTATATATTAATCAAATTGTGAAAAGCAAACAAACAAACAAACAAACATACATGATTACGGATTTATATATATGTATATATATAATATAATTATATATATATATATATATATATATATATATATATATATATATATATACTAGCAACATTTCCCGTCGTTGACTAGGTTCAAAAAGAGCCTACGAAAAACGGACTCTGGTTTATGAAAGTATGATAGCTTACGAAAAGGAAGTGTTGCAAAGAGATGGCTTCGAATTTGGTGGTATTAAAACCAAAGCAAAATATGATGAAATAAAAGTAAAATAGATAAACCCCCTTATTTATTATGCCATACCTATAATACAAATAAACGTACAGTTCATGTACTATATTATTATTTGCAATTTATGAAAACTCTTAGAAAATTTACGTGCGGAGTTTTTAGCTACAGGCCAGGTCATGCGAAAAGAAAAAAAAATGTCGGATTTTCATGGCCCGTTGTTCTAGAATAATTGCTAGGCAACTACATGAAAAATGGTTTACATCCAACAGGTAAATTAAATTACCGATTCAATTATCGATTATCGGTAATGGTTGGGGGTTTTCTTAGAGAAAACTTTGTTAAGATCATTCCCAGACCTATTCTCTAAAGTAAATCTGTTCAGCAGTTTGGTATTCTATAAGAGACGAACTCACACAAAGGTTAAGGTGTTTCATACAACTGTATATATATATATATATATATATATATATATATATATATATATATATATATCGCTGAACGTGTCTGACTGTCTTTGCACATTTCACTACACTATATCTCTGTCCATTTAAGTCTACAGACTCCAAATTTGATATACAATGTACTGAGATTAAGGAAAATATTTGTAATCTGTTTTCAGTCAAATGCCTGTCTGCTAAACGGTCAAAATTTAACGGTTAGACCTTTGAGAACCGTACTAAACTTCTCCGCTAAATTTTGGGTCTAAAAACTTGAAATTAAATATACAGGTTTCTTGGACATTGATCTAACTTACCAACTTGATTTGAGCCCGAAACAATAAATGTTAAGCGCTTACAATAAAAGGCAAATTTAAAAAAAAATGACCGCCGCAGTCTCTACTAAATTACCCACACAATATCTGGTCTAAACATGTGAAGTTTTACAAAAAGGTTATTCAGATATAGGACAATCTTTTTAATCCGTTTGGGTCAAAAATTTTAGCTAGTAATACGCAAATGTATGTATGTTTGCATGTCTGCCTAAACATTTTTACATAGGCGACAGATTTTTACAAGATAAGTACTGTCTTGAAGTCCGACCATTTAGATGGCAAGTACCGAAAATTGGTTAAAAAACAATTATTTCTTCACCCTCACCTATGCACTTTTCTGCAGAATGTGGTCGCTTTTTTACCGATATTTTCGAAAACTACGACCTTTTTGCGATTGTCTAGCGTTAATATTATCCTACGTCACTTCCGTCAGGTTTTCATCCTTCGCGATACAGTTTCGAGCCTGCTGGCTACAGCCATTTTGTTTGCTCTACACAAACCTTCCAAAGCCCGATCACCGCCAGACACACATTCAACTATATCTCTAAAAGTTAAAGTATATGTATGTCTGTTAGCCTGTGTTTCTGTCTGTCTGTGTGCATTTCCCTACACAATATCACTGTCAATTTTAAGTCTACAGACTCGAAATTCGATATACTGGCTACTGAGATTTCGCGGAATTTTCTTTTTTGTAAGTTTTCAGCCAGACATTCTGCTGTTAAGGAGTGAAAGTTTAATGATTTCACATTTGAGAACTTTACCACACTTCTCCGCTAATTTTGAGTGTAAACAATTAAAATTGTAGGTTCCTTGGTCATGGTCTAACTTTACACCTTGATGTTAGCCAAAACCAATAAATGTTAGGGGGGCATATTAGGGGTCAAAGTAAAATAAATTGGATCTAGCGGTCTCTACCAATTTACTCACACAATTTCAGGTCTAACGATTTGAAATTTTACGTAAAGGAAATTCAGAGAGAAGGCATGCTTTTTAATCGGTGTGGGTCAGAAATCTGAGCTACTAATATATAACTGTATGTATGTATGTTGTATCTGCTTAAGACTGTCGACAGCGGCAACGGATTTTCACAAGATGAGTATGGTTTTTAAGCTCACCCCTTAAGACGAATAATACCGAACAATTTGCTAACACATTCATATATTTACCCTCAACCGTCTACTGGTCCACAGGGAAGGGTCGCTTTTTTCACCGACATTTTCGAAAGTCATCCCTTTTTTCGATTTGCCTAGCCTTAATTGAAACGTACGTAACTTCCGATTTGGCAATGGTCGTAACAACAAAGACGTCACGTTTCTTTCCCGTTATTTTCCTCCTTCACGAGACGGGGTTGAACCTGCCTTCCTACTACCACCTTTTTTGTGCTCGACACCAACCTATATATATATATATATATATATATATATATATATATATATATATATATATATATATATATATATATATATTGCTCAACACAGACCTCCTACATATATATATGTTGCTCAACACAGACCTCCTATACATATATATATATATATATATATATATATATATATATATATATATATATATATATATATATATATATATATATACACAGATTAATCAGCTATACATTTTTCGGCTTAATTCACGCGGGAAAATGTTCTATGCAACGAGATTATTGATCCATTTCCGTGATGTTCTAAACACATTACAATCAACAACATAAAACTAAGCAAGCTATAATTCAATACGTTCAGGTTCAAATTTTTTTCTGCATTTTTCGTTGGGGGCATATTTTTGGTGGACTATACAAATTTATAGCTGCTTGCAAACTCGAGGTTAAAGTACGGACATTTATATCCAAGATCCCGTGACAGGAGAACTTACAGAAATTACAATCTTCCTCCCCTAATGAACGAGAAATTGAAATCGAAGAAATGAGCAGACACATGAAAAGCTGTTTTATTCAGATTAATTACATACACATATGCACAAACATATATACTCTCACACAACCATATATATGTAATTATTTCTCTCTCACTCTCTCTCTCTGTCTCTCTCTCTCTCTCTCTCTCTCTCTCTCTATATATATATATATATATATATATATATATATATATATAAACAGACACCAGAAAAACTCTTTTATTTAGATTATCTACACATAGATATAAACAGAGATAGGTACTCGCACACAACCGCACACACACAAACACCAACACACCCACACACACACATATATATATATATATATATATATATATATATATATATATATATATATAAATATATATACATATATACATACATGTATATATGTATATATATATATATATGTATGTATATATTATTTAAGAAAAAGTAAAGCAATAGAATTATAGGATTTCAAATCTATCGTCACCTGTTCACTTTTTTGCTTTGCTCTTTCTCTTTTTATTATATACTTTTCCTTTCTCATGCGTATCTTTAATCACATCGTTTTTTATCTTGTTTTTCTTTCCATCTATATTTATCCTTTACTATTTTTACTATATGTATGCATATATATATATATATATATATATATATATATATATATATATATATATATATCTTTCTGTGTAACTAAACCAAAACATAGATTCCATGATCAAAGCTGCTTTCTTAGAACTGCACGCCTGTGGAATTGTCTTGCGTTTTCCTGCTTTCCAGCTTTCTATAATATGGTTGTCTTCAAGTCAAACGTGAACAAATTTCTGAGGAGCCGTTCCACTTAAGTTTACAAATTTACTGAACTTTCATTACTATCGATTACTATATTGTCCTTTTGACTACTCTACACTCTTTAACCCCTATCCTTGAGTGGTCTATCGGCCTTGATACGTGGTGACGTTTATATAAATATATGTATATATATATATATGTATATATATGTATATATATATATATATATACATATATAAATAAAATAAAAATTACAATTAAATTTACCAAAATGATCCAAGATGGTAAAATTAAAGTATATTACAAATATTAAAGAATTACTATTTATAAAATTATCTCAGCCAGATGTAAAAGATCGATAAAACCAAATAGGAAATAGAGACTATAATATGATTAAATAGTTAATAACATATGTTGAAAAACACTTCGAAATGAGTTAAAAACATATTTAATCTGAAAAGATTACACAAGATAAATGGATAGTCCTTAATCCGCGGAGGTTCGAAGAAATACTTTCCTTCTAATCAGAGGGAAAGAAATTAGCAAAATGCGGGATCGGATTTTGCATGCAGAAGTATTTGATGAAATAACAAGTAAGTCAAAGATCTTACATGTAAACAAAAAAGTGAAGCAGAGGGAATATAGTAAAGAAAAAGGTGATTACACATGAATGGATAGTTTGGTGGAAAATAAAAAATCCAGTGATGGTAAAATCCAAATGTAAACCTTCAAGAAAGTTAAAAGAATTTCCATTTGTACATATAAACTCCCAGACAATCCCATATTTGGAAGAAGATGGTCCATAATAATCGAAAGGCAGAAATCCATGGAATAACTCAGAAACACGTGTA
The DNA here is from genome assembly GCF_053919585.1 of Euprymna scolopes. Taxonomy (NCBI): domain Eukaryota; kingdom Metazoa; phylum Mollusca; class Cephalopoda; order Sepiida; family Sepiolidae; genus Euprymna; species Euprymna scolopes. Next base: position 15,228,860 of record NC_136508.1, read on the forward strand.
CAAGGAATACAGAAAAGATTTCAATAATATTAAATAAAGCAAAAATGAGATATGCTTTTCACTCTACTTCCGAGACATAAATATAAATAAGAAAGATCAGGGAAGAGAGAGAGAGAGATAAAAATGATAAAGTTAAATCTATATATATATAAAACCGAAAATGTATGTATGTATGTACGTTTTTCCTCGATGTCCACAAAAGGCTTTTTTATTGATTTTCAAACGTTAATTATTCGATATTTCCCGCATCGTCACGCGTTACATTCGGTTTTCGGTATAAAAAAAGCGAAACTCGATTCTAATCACAGGCCGAAAGCCAGTTGTCTCAAGAGAGATAAGTAACGTTTGTTCAATGTCGACTTCGTCATATCAGACTGTAGCTTTCATTTCGGTCGACCTAATAAACAGGGAGCGTGTTTAAAAAAAAAAAACTGATTTATTAACCTCATTCAAAACTGTCCCGCACAAAATGCTTACTGATGAATGTCTATCGCCCTCACGTCAGTCAAAACCGCGCACCTGTTTTATTTTAACACTTTACTATTTTCCAACAGCGCGTCGTGAAGGCTTCGTTTTTTTTTCACGGGCACCTGTTTGTTTTCACATTTTCGGGGTTTCTTTAACATACCTCGAAAACACCCGAGAAACGCCGGGTACCCCTCGCTAGTATAAAATATAAAATAAATAAAAGGAAACGAAAGTCAAAATTACCCAGACAGGAAATGTTAAAGGCGCCAAAAATATATAGGGCAAAATAATATAGGTCAACTGACATGTACAGGTCAGCAATTAAAAAATGTCGGCAAGAGTTGTTAGACGAAACTAAATGGAGAATAAATAAATAAATAAATAAATAGAAAAAAACTAAATAAAAATTATTTAAAAGGAGAGGATGGACGGTATCTTCAAATTCAAGAAAAAATACAGACATACAGAGACAGAGAGAGGTAGAGACTGAAATTTGCAGCCTTTTTCCCTCCGAACGAGAATAGTGTATGTGTACAACAGCCCAGGGCACGTACCACTTGATTATATCTACACAATTAGACACTATCTAATGCAACAAGAGAACGCCATTTTTTACACACACATTTCTTATGATAAAGACCTAGATTAAATCCTAGAAGTAATATCACTGGAGGTAGCTGTTCTTTGTCAATCTAAATAAACTGTGCTACTCTCACTATCAATTGAGACAGTGTGGTGTTCTGTATTTGGGTAATATATAGATTGACACTGTCATTTCCTGGTTCGTACACTTGCCCACATACCATACGCTTTCCTTCTCTAAATCCCCAAATTAATGATCTCCTCCTTCTCAAATTCAACCAAATTTCATTGCTTGCGAACAAACTATTTGTCGATTCCAGAATATCAATCCTAACTCATAATTGAACGCACTAGCGATTGAAACAGCATTGCTTCCCTCTTCCAGACGTCGATTTACAAATAATTACATAACCAGTATTTGAAGCATTTTTTTATTAAATAGACTAAAAGAATATAATTTACATTTTGTGGGGGGCATTACTGTTTACGAGACATGTATTTTCTTAACGAGGTATAGTCTGCACGTGATGTTGCCAAATATTATATCAACCGAATTGGATGTAAATAATGGATTCGCTAAACTAAACAACCACAATATTTTTTTTGGGGGGGGTCTACTGTTCTCCTTAGTATATACGATATAAGTTTTTTTTTTTAATTTGTTTTCGTTATGCACTTAGTTTTCGAATTAAAAAAAAAAACTGTTCTTATTTCTTTTTATTGGTCACACATACGGCAGAGCTTTCTTTATTTATAACTATTTTTTCACAAGAACTACGAAAAACTTCATTAAATAAATAGGCGATCAATAGTATGATTTTTTTCTTTTATTTATAACTATTTATTAAATATATATACGACATCTACACTATTTTCTTATAATCGTAACGTCCGATATTTTCACCTAACATTTTACTCTTTAAACATGTCACAAGAAGGTATGTAATTGCAAATTCTACTTTTTATAAATAAAAAAGGATATTGATCCCATCAACTGCACGAGCACAGTATACTTTTTTTAAATTTATAACTATATTTGATAGATATTACGAAAATGTAAATCGTTCAGTCCAGCGTTGCCGGGTGAGAGGTGTATGTTAGGCCAAAAAATAGCGGCCAATGCCTTTTAAATTTTACCCCTGGTATGCCCCCATAAAATTTGTTGTTTTGGGCTCAAATCAAGTTCAGTTAGATCCATGTCCACGAAACATATATCTGACTTTTCAAGTGTTTATACCAAAAATTGGTGGAGGAGTTTGGTAGAGTTCTCAAAAGTGAACTAGTTGATTTCTCCCCCTTAACATCCAAATTTCTGGCTGAAAATACATTACAAAGATGTTCCCAAATCTCAGTACACTGTATACCGAATTTCACGTCTGTAGACTTGAAATTGAAAGAGTGATTGCATTAGAAAATGTGCACAGACAGACAGACACACACACACATGTGTGCGTACGTATGAAAAATGTATAAATAATGAACTTATGTAGAACACAATTATTTAGAACGAATTCAATGATGAAAAAAAGTAAATATGTTTAAATAACCCAATAATCTAGAAAAAATAAATCTATTTAAATACGCAGAAATAACGTAGAAAAAAATTAAATAATATTAATAAAACAAAATAATCGAGAAAGAAACATTGATGTACAAAAATAAATTATATAGAAACATTTGAATAATTAAGAAAGAATTGAATATATTGAAACAGTAAATTACCGCATTAATAATGAAATATTTTAGAAAGAATAATTAATGAAGAAAGAGGTAAATATGTAGCAAGGATATAATAATGCAATATATATATATATATATATATATATATATATATATATATATATATATATATATATATAGGTAGGACGTTAGGTAGGAAGGTAGGGTTAATGTAAATAGGGGCATGAGTTTATTTAATGTATGGAACTCTATTTGTAATTTTTATTAAGGAATATATTATTTGATATTTGCCTGACCATTCGACACTCGGATTCTAAAAGCTTTAGAAAAACAGAAATACTTTTCATTTTACCAGTTAAAAGATGATTAATAAGCTCTTGTAAAATCATACTTTATTACTACAATGTTTCTATGTTCAAGTATTATATCGATATATATATATTGTTTTTTTATTCGATAAGGAAAACAATCGTCGAAATAGTGATAATAGATTTTATGTTCATTAAAGTTATAAGATTTAGTAGATAAATTAAATATAATACATTTTTAAAAGTTATTTTTAGTGTGTTTATTTAGCAGTTTATTTTGGTTACTATTGTAAACTTTGCCGAAGCCAAAATCAACTAACAAATAAAATAACTAACGCTAAAATGACACAGGAATTAAAATAACTTACAGGTGTTAGGTAAATAGGGTTAATCGTTGTCTAAAATAGAACTAGACTATTTTGTTGAAAGCTACCGGAACATTAATGACGAGATGGTTTTTAGTTTCCTTGCTGGCAACTGACTTGATTCGATGTTTGACTTCAAATCAAGTCAAAGTAAATTACATAAGAACATGCATTTTCTATCATTTTCTCATGGGATCTTTTTTCTCGAGTTTTGATTTTTCATTTAATAGAGCTTTTTTCTTACCAAATGACGCATTTAGCGTTGTCTACAGACTTGTCAATGTGCTATTTTTCCCCAGAAAACCTTTCAGACACTCCATTAGAGAGAAAACCAAATAAGCGATGTGAAAATGACGCTGAGAAAATTGGACGCCGGAAAATTTCGTTGTATATTATTAGGAACGTGTATAAAGAAGTATATTTAGAAAATAAAAAAAAAGACCCGCACAAGAAAAAATAAGAGCAAAAGCGAACAACAATAGAGAAACAGTCATCAGAAAAATGCACGAAGGAAACAATTATTAACGTCAAACAAATAAAAAATTAGAACTGAATTAATACGTTTTATAAATAATGAAATATAAATAAAAGAGAACCATATCAAGTTTATTTAAACTATATTCTACAGTTAATCTAAACTATAGTTCTACAGTTCATCAACAGAGTTCCAAGCATCTCCACTTCCTTAAATTATCTTGCACACACATTTCCTTGTGCAAAGACGTAATGCTGTTTAGTAATGAAAGGTGTTCCCATGTGCAAATATTAACGCTTTAAAATGCAAGATGTGTCATATGTGTATTTATTTACTTGCTGCTTGTTATCCTCCTATTCATGTTGTTGTTTCACCACAATTCGGAACTGATCTTCTTCATCCCAATAGTAAAACGCTCCAAGCCTCTACGGTGCTAGGTGAGCATTGTAGTAAAATACCTGATTTAATTCTACACAAATAAGGGCACAATAAATTGGACAAACAGTGGGGAGGAAATACTACGGAAGGCACTAACTACCTGAAATACAGTTAAAAGACTTGCATTTTTATTCCGTACTTGTTTATGATCTTAATAACTGCCAGAGAATGACTTGGTCTTAATTTTTTCTAACAACAACAACAACTATTAAAATGATGATCATAGTTGTCAAATAAACATATTCATGAATTATTCATATGACTTAACATCTAACCGTTTATTAACTGACCTTATTTTGTGGTTAAAATTTGTTTCATAGACTACTTAAAATATTACAGAAATTAACACGTGCAAGAGTTGCGAGAAATTCAGCAATACATTAAAAACATATTGCATTACGTTGTTAGTGTTCTATACTTAAGGTGGCAGTTCCCGGTATTAAGAGAGATAAAGGAATTTGGATAGAAAATAATGCTTATTAAAGGAGAATGCTGGAATCGAATGTAATGACAAAAAGTTAAAATTAATACATATTTCTATTTAGATGCGATTTCGAGAATGCGAATTGCCCATTGTAGTTGGAAATACATATAAACAGAGAAGTTAATCCAAAAGGAAAAATAAACAATGGGACTTAAGGAATGCCATATTTTTTACCAGAGCACAAGTTGGAACATACACAGTGTCTACGTGCAAGCTACGATCGTTTGGCCGCGTTTTGACCTCATAAACAAAATATAGAACCATTATATACACTAAAAGTAGACCAGAATTTGGAAGAGTCAAAGTCAAGAGAGATGGCAGTTGCAGGAGGAGAGAAAGTCAACCTGGACTCCTTCAGGAAGCGAACAGAGAAGAATGAGAAAAAACGTAGATATTTAACACGACATCAGTTTCTCATCATTCATATCACCAGCTGAAAATAAATGTCCTCGTAAGTGAGATGTGAGCTTTTCCTTTCTAATCAACCACAAGATAATATGTTTCTGTTTTCATATAAAAGAGGCATTAGGTTAAAACAACTACACTCCTTTCCTGTATCCCGCTCATCAATAATATATCTTCTCTATCGTGTTAAGAAAGAAATGTTCATTTACACATCTCTTCACATCTCAGCCTTCTATTAAAAATGTGAACTTCCCAGGTAATGAACTACTGAAACTCTTCAACATTGTTAAGAAAATGTCTCGCCTTGCAAGTATGTGATTTTTTTCCAAGTGTTTACTAATGCTAAATATGGTTCTTTTGGTAAATTAAGTTACATTTTATATTATTGATACATTGAAATATTGGATGTTTATTAATGATTTTATGAAAGCAGGAGGAAAGCATATGAGAATTAGAACAACAATATGGATTTAGACAACAATATTGATTTAGACAACAATATTGATTTGGACAAGCCCGTTCCACAGCAGAAATCTTAACTGTAATCTCTGAACGTGTAGACACTTCACTGGACAAACGGGGGAGGGCAGAGCGGTAGCTCTAGATATATATAAGGCTTTTGACAGGGTATGGCATGAGGGTCTCCTCAGGAAAATTAGATCATACGGTATCACTGGTAGAATACTTAACATAATAAAATCCTTCTTAGATAAGAGAAACATCCAGGTTCTCCTCGACGGTCGTACATCGAAACAATATTGTATAAATGCGGGAGTGCCCCAGGGGTATATCCTTGGACCTCTACTGTTCCTGATATTCATAAATGACTTCCCCGACAAAATTGCCTCTGAGATGGGTATGTATATATATATATATATATATATATATATATATATATATATATATATATATATATATATATATATACTGATGACACCACACTCTATAACAGGCATGACAGGAAAACAAATGAACACCTATCTAAAGAAATGGCAGGCACACTAGAGGTTGAGCTACAATCTGTAGTGGAATGGGAACCAAAATGGATGGTCATGTTCAATAATTACAAGAAACCTTCTTTACCACCTAAAGTAATCCCCAACGACTCTTTATATGAGAGTACATCTTTCACAGGAAACATGGGTTGGAACAATTACATTGAAGGCATTGGCAGGGGCGTTGCAGGGAAGGTGGGCTCTCTCTACCGTGCTAGAAATCTATTAACACCCGAAAGTATCCTGTAACTCTATAAGGTAACCATTTGCTCATGTATGGAGTATTGTTGTCATATTTGGGCTGGTGCATCGGCTACTTGTCTCTCGCTCCTTTACAAGGTTCGAAAGAGAGTCGCAAATATGATAGGCCCTGAACATGCATCTTAGTTTTAGCCTCTGTCCCATCGACGAAATGTTGCATCCCTCTGCCTGTTCTACAAATATTTTTGTGGTAAATGCTCTGACGAACTGCAAGCACTTGTGCCCCCACGACGGGAACACCCTCGACAGACCCGACAGGCTGCAAAATCCCACCCCCACACTGTAGAGATCCCTAGATGTAAAAGAGCTGTCTACTCCATTAGTTTCTTCCCCAGAACCGCTAGACTTTGAAATTCCATTCTAGGTCCCTGCTTCACCAACTCTACTGACGTGCAGCAGTTCAAGTGCAACCTTAACCGACATCTTGCTGTATCCGTACATAGTACCCCAGTAGTTGTTTCCCCTGATAGTAGTCCCCTACACCAAAGTGGCAATGCGCCTTGTTTGGGGTGAAAATGTAATAAAAAATGGTAAATGGATGTTTATATTTTAATTAAGAAATGCATACTAACTGGGGATTTGTGAAACATAATGTATGTTAATGTAATTACAAGTAGAGTCCGTTGCTAGGTACGGAAAAAAATGGTCAGCAAAAAATTGTAATCAAATGTTTGATTGTAATAAGGAATGATGCCAGAACAACTCAGAATATTTTTACTGGTCTTTTACAAAAAGAGAGTTTACTATGGAGAATTTACAATGATTGTTGCTGATAAAATTACTTACATAGATTGAATAAACGTTGCTTGATTTTCTGTTAAAACAATACTTTATCAGTTTTTAATTGGTTGAACTGTGATTAGCGCCCATTTTCTAAGAAGTATAAATTAAAAAATAGTGAAAATGAATTTGATATGGCCATATATCTTTGTAGTAGCTTGAAGGAGTACTCTCTTATCCGTAGCTGATGAACTGCATACAAAGCAGTTTACAACAACTATTTTATACATGTCTTCTATATATTAAATAGAATTTGATTAGGTGTGCCGATGTGTTCAATATCAAGTCCACGAATTAACAACAAATTATTTTCTGTACAATTGTTGTATCACTATGCTTTCGATATCTATAAAATAGTGATTGCCGAGGAAATTTATTTTTACAAAGTAACATTCGGATATTGATCAAACATGAAGAAAAAAGATTTTGCAACCCAACATCACGAATTGATTTAAGAATTTATATTGTCATACATAAAGAAGGGACAAGTGTATAAAATTAACAATATCTATTTTGCTAAATCGGGGGGGGGCTATCCAAATGATCGTTTATGCTTAGATAATTATTATTGTTTTTTTTTTTTTTTCAAATAAATCTTTAATTCAAACAATTTAGTAAAACTATTTTCATAAAGTAAAGGGCAAATCCCGTGTAGTGCAATGTAAACTACCACGCATGGTAAACATAATTGCAACTAGGACGCAGATAGAACTCATTAAGAAAATAAAAGAGTGGATGATTTAATCTGTTTCAATGACAATAAAGTTATTCGAAGGGTTGAATATTCGTCAACTTTATTTCAATCACTAGATACGTCATGTATATCTGCTAGTGGATTTAAAATTGAGTTTTTATTACTACTCCCTGTCCTGAATAAACAATAGTTATTTCAGTTAATTGTTTCCAATTTATTTATACTGATGTTTTTCTAAAAATGCCCCTCTACTTTTTACATCACAATCGATCAGAAAGTACTACAAATTGAATTGTTTTTATAACTGACCGTATGCATATCAAGCCTAGATCTTTCTTCTATTTGTTTCATATATTGACTGTTTCAGAATATGAGAAAGCAACATTTGCAATGAACGCATGCCAGAAATATACATTAATTTTTGCATGAAGAGAAAAAATAGATGCGATCAATTATGTTTGAATATGACATGAATAATTAAGCGAAAAAGACTTAGTTAAAACCAACTAACTCATATATTATAAAGATCCCACAAAAGAAAATACAGAAAAACCCCCTGATACGGTTGCTCAAAGTTAAAAAAAAAAAATTATATACTCTATCTTGAAACTCCGCGGTATCCAATGAATCTGCTTCGTAGATGTTCATCAGGAGCCGATAAATTGAAATGAGTTAAAATTTGTCTGCATTGCCGTGTCCAGTGTTACATTGCTGCCCTGAGACAGTACTCTTGCAGTGGCAATTTCTTTAGAACACCCTACCATCATAATCGTCCCCAAAGAAGTGAAACTTTCAATCAAGGATTCCGAAATTGTGTCATTATAAAAGGTCAATTGTAATTGTGTCTGATGCATTTTGATAACAAAACTAAATCGGGCATATTACACTTGAGAACATCCGACAAGTACATTTTGCCCCCTGCAGTATATATATATATATATATATATATATATATATATATATATATATATATATATATATATATATATATATATATATATATATCTCAGGCTCCATTAGAAAATATCGTATCCATTCGACTACCATAAATTGCGTGAAATAACGTTCAGTTTAAACATTTTAATTTCAAATGTTCTTTCGTCAATCACAGTGATCTAATTGTTATAGGAGGATCGAAACATAAGACCCAAATTGACTGATTTCATTCAACTTAAAATGCTCAACCATAAGAAACTAATTTCTTAAGGGGGCTTTCATAATATTTTTTCACAATAATAATTAAATACCTACATACACTAGTGTTTAATTCTTTCTGGAATCTTCAGTGCAAGGTGTCACGATTAAAACCAGTCGACAGACTCGACCTGTGCAACACGAGCCATCTCTTATTCGATTAGAAAAGACTGTATCCAATCGGCTACCATTAACCGCGTGAAATAATGTTGACATTTAAGATTTTAATTTTAAATGTTCTTTCGTGATCTAATCCTTATACGATGATCTATGCATAATATATATATATATATATATATATATATATATATATATATATATATATATATATATATTAGCATCGAGTAATCATTAAAACACATCTGCTTTAACACAATTCTCTGATCTTAATGGATAACTTTTTTCAATTTGCCGAGCGGTCTTTTTTTAATCTCGGTAGGAAACTTATATTGTATGTAACCCAAAGGTCAAATCTGTTCTCAAGCGTTTTGTATGGTGTATTCGATTATAATCAGGAGCGATTGCTTTTGTTCTTGTTTTCCTTTTCCTTTTCTTGTTCTTTGAGGCTTGGTGTATTTATAATTTTTGGTTTTTGCATATCAGTTTCCTACCAAAATTAAAAAGACCGCTCGGCACGTTGAAAAGTTATCCATATATATATATATATATATATATATATATATATATATATATATATATATATATATATAAGTATGAGGTAGATGTGAATGCCTGCTTAATGAGGGAATCAGGAAACCTTAAGGTTCCGTACATATTCTCGCAGAAAATGTGACTGAAAAATACACACGAATGCTCCAAAAAGATATAGAAATGTTTTCTTTTGTCGCTGTCTGTATTTCTCGCTTTCTTTATATATCTCTATCGATCACTTTTTGTCTCTCTCTCTCTCTTCGTCTTCCTATCCACTCGACAATGAATATTTCTTATTTGTATGCTGCCATTTTACGGTCGTGCCACTCTCCCGTGGCAGAGTTACAAAAATTCTCCGCTAACTGAAGTGCATTTCCTCTTCCATAATATCGGCATTGTTTTCTCGTCACGTCCTCGTGATTCGATGCATTTGCCCGCTGCGCGGAGGCGACCAATCACAATGGACGGTTATTTTCTGGAAATGTGACGCGGGCGTATATCCAGTGGACTTCTTTCACGATATGCACTTAATATTTGTCAAGTTAAATTATTTAATGTGACTCCAGAAGAAATAAAATAATAATGGGAACAATAGCACGTGAGACGTGTCTATCTACCTGTACGTTAACAAAGGTATATGAATTTGTTATTTAAAGTAATAGACTAACGAGTATATGTTATTAAATAAGAAATAAGAATCTTTTAAAAATTTATGAATACTAACATAAAATAACAAATTATATTAAGAAATAGCCCACTGAACAAGCTTATTATCGATTGGAAATATTACTATCTAATGAGATAAAAAGAAACATTAAGAAATGAAGATATAGGATATTCGGGGTATTTATCGAACTGTTGTGTTGGCGTTAAATCAAACGCAGTCTGATGACATCCGTCATAATGTTGGATGTTCAGGATGCATTGTAGGCAATATAACAATTTAAATATCAATTACCAAATTTTTTCCTTGCGACAGTTCAGGAGGCTCTTGACAGCTACTATTAAAATTTAATAAATATTTACATTATAAGGTGAGCAATAGTGGGATAAGATGCATAAAAAATGTAGGAGTACCGAAGCATCCTCAAATTGCATCATATACGAGTACAGCAATCCAAATGATAAAAATATTAAATCCCCATGACCTTTCTACAAACTGCTAATTATAACCCCTATTGCGTAAAAAGCTTAATATAGCCTTTGCCTACTATTTACTATGCCTTTTTTATTTCACAAACGTAAATAATCCTCGAATTATGTCTAGATATTAAAAAAAAATGATATATGATAATATCACATTATTGCATGGGAAGTTATTTTTACAAACATTATTGGACCAAATATTTCTCGTCAGTGCTCATATATATATATATATATATATATATATATATATATATATATATATATATATATATATATATATATAACACAAGTGTTTACTTAAGGAAGCGGTTCATTAGGAATTTGTTTACATTGGACTTGAAGAAATACAAGTTGTAGTCCGATGGGAAGCAGGCAGACGAAACAGAGTTACGCAGGCGTGCAGTTCTTAGAAAGAAGCTGTGTTCATGGAATCCGCGTTTTGATTTAGGCACAGATATAGAGTTGGGGGGAGTTTTCACAGTGGATTTAGCAAGACGGGGTTTTTTCGTGAAAGATTGGCGAGGGGGACCAGAGATTGGTGTTCAGACGAGCACCTGGCATGGAAATAACGATAAAAGATGATAGGCTCGCAACGTCTCTTCTGTGGGAGAGAGGTTGAAGGGTAGAGAAAAAGGCATCTCCCACTAAGCCACGAAGTCTATTTTGTACCCTGTCAAGGCAGGATAGGCTGTTTTTAGCAGTTCCTGCCCAGATATGGCAAAAGTATTCCATCCTTGGACTTACTTGGCTTTTATATAGATAGAGAATTGCATCAGTAGTGAGATATCTTCTGGAGCGGCAGAAGGATCCCACCATCTTTCCAGCGACCTTGGCAACAGACTTGATGTACGAGTTCCATTTCAGATGAGGAGTAAAGGTCAAACCCAGAAGCATGTCAAAACACGGGGCCTCACCCAGACGAGAGCCATCCATCACAATTGATGCGAGATGGGGATCAGAGCGTTGATGATGTAAGGATAGGAGTTAAGTTTTGGATGCATTAAAGGTAACCATCCACATCTTCCCCCACTGAACCACGCGCTCGAGATCAGAGGAGAGAGAATCAGAGAGAACTTTGTCATTTACAGCCTTTGATGTGTTGCCTAGATGGTCGTAGATATATATATATATATATATATATATATATATATATATATATATATATATAATGTGCGTGTGTGGCTGTAAGAAAAACTAATTGAATGCTGATGTGGTCTCATGCATTTCATTCATTATGACACCATACTGCTGCTGTAGATCAACCGTTCACCTTACTATTTATGTGTGAAAACTATTCTTGAACAACAAGTAGTTGATCTGCCTACTTGTACCGATTATATTATCCCTTGTGCGACGTCTCTGTTAATGTTTTTCTGAATTTTTTCTTTCAGTGATAAGGAAGAGTCATCGGTATGTGTCTGCTGTTGGTGTCGTATATGGAAGGAATTTCATCGGTAACTGTACACACCTCATTTTCTGTTTATGGGCACGTGTGGAATCCGCTTGAGTTTATGTGTTCCTTTTGTCATAGTTCTAGCTATTGCCCGTTTGTTTCTGTTTGTTTTAGTGGAACCGTGTTTTGTTTCTTTGGAATCGGGGTTCTGCCCAATCATCAGCGAGGGAATTTTACTTTTTCCTCGCAGATCTCTTCTGTGGCAATAATGTTGGGAAATTAGAAGGCAAAAGGAAAGATGATTTAATATTGTTTGCGACGAGTAGAACCAGATTATGTTGTCGATACATATATTACTTGTAATGTTTCTTTCGACCCCAACCTTATGAATAAATAGAGGACTGCCTTTATATGCAACGGCTTATTGGTTACGCCTCTTATCATGTGGGAGGTTGCTATACAGTACTAATCCGGGTACTTGGAATTTCTTTGGAAGTCCTGCCCAACTGAGCAAATCTGTACCCCTTCTATCTGCATATACTAGGATTGAATGGATGCGTGCATTTACAGGTTTGTTTGGTACATGTTCGAAAGTCGCATGACTCTTGGACTGCATAGGTTTATCTACTGTAACTGAGCAGTGTTATTCTGGGGCACGCACCTGTAATTGCTTTCCATCCCACTAAAGGTTAGATACGTTCGTCAGCTCTTACTTATCGTGTTTGCGAACAAAAAAAAATTAGAGGTACCATGCGTAAACATAAATGCCACCGCGCTTCTCGACATCGCGGTTCTCGACACATTGCTTGTTGCTGTGTTATGTACTCTTGAAATTTACGGCATAACTTCTGAGATACCCTACTACCCTGCAAATGTGTCAAGTCAGTACAACTGCTTGACAGTGTTTCCGATTCAGCGATCATCCTGAATGTCATATATCCCTTCAATCGTTGCAATATTTAGAATACCGTTGAGTTACATGAGGCGTTTGCCTCCTGGTTGTCCAGTTAATGGTTTGAAACTTGGACACCAGATAAAGCCACAGGGTGTTGCGGCATAGTTAAAATAAGTAGTGTAATATATGTTTCCCCAAAGCAGACCAACTATGAGATAATCTGCTCCAATTTATTAAGTGAAGCAACGGCTAGTATTCCTTTTCTGGTGCTAAGTATTTTTCAATCCCGGCAACAATATTGTCTGATTAATTAACTTGTTGTCGTCAAGTCCTTTCCTTCGGACACTGAATACGAAATTTATAAAATCTGGCTTGACAACGTAACCTCGAAAAAATGAGTTACTGACTATGGAGTAGAATGTCTACCGGTGTACCTTTTTGTGCAACCATCACATGACCATTAGTCTATCTGAAGAGAGCGGTTATGGTCTGTAACACGAGTGACTCTTTGTGGTTTTACAAGTTCATACATTGACCTGTATGTTTTCGGTGTATTGGTCTCCTGTAGTTCGTTTCTGTTTACGACTTGGTCTTCCAATCTGCATACATGTTTGTATCGCGCTCAAGTGTCCAACAATAGCGGCCACTCCCCATCAGTTTTATCTAGTTTTATGTTTTCCTCGTTCGCGATATCTTGAGACGATGGCCAAGGATTTATTTGCATTAGTACTATGTTTTCATTAAGCAACTCATCGAGTTGCTTTAATAAAAACATGTGTTCTTACTCCATGATATTTTGACGGTAAATATATCCAATGCCAAATATTGTCTCACGCAGTACAGTTACTATCTTGTAAGTAGCGTCATGTTAAACTTGAATCAAGCGACATATTGTTTTCTTCCGGAATGTGGTGAGATCGATACGAAAATACAAATTTCTACGTCCGCGTATTTAATATTTATAGAAATCATGGTATGTTAGTCTGGTTGCATTCCAATCCAAAGGCATCAATCTAGTTGCCTTTTTATTGTCGGGGATAGATAATTCTTAACGTATACACATAAAATGTGTAATTAATCAATATACTGATCATGCTTAATAAATTATAGTTACAGGTAAAAGATTTTTTTTAAAAGTATGAATTCTGCCTGAGTTCAGAAACTATCCATACTGACACAGCAAAACTGTATTGCGGAAAATGGAGGGTATCTTGCTCTGCTCATGCTTGGAATAAAACATATTATAAGTAAATTCTACCTTTAAGCGACGGTCACTGCTAATGAGTGAGATTTGTCAAAGCAATCACTAGCACTTGATCAACAGGCACCTATATATGACACTGAAAACAGTTTTTGCCGTCTCAAAACAACGGTAAGTGATTCGAAACAGAAGTTTCAGCCATTAGCTCGAAATAACGGTAAACAAATAAAAAGAGCAACAACCCTCATGGATGACAGTATCGGCTACTCAATGACAGTATTATCCCGATCAAAAAGTTAACGTGACAAACTTAGAACTACTGTCAAGCAAAGTCATATCCGCCTATGATTTACACTGTTCACCGTAAGATGACAGCATTATTCAATAAATCGCAATGTACGACAACTGGAAACAGGACATCTCTTTGTCTTAATGTCGAGTAGGGCCTGACACTAGTGATAACATCTATTTACAGACAATTGCCAAAACAACCACCTAAAATTCTAATGTCCATCAGTGCTTGCTAATATGGTGAAAACATATCATGTCGACCATGCCCAATAGAAGCTAATACTGATCATGATCGGCAATAGTCGTTGGAACCGATAATGCCGTAAATAGCCTCCAGGGTGTTCTTGTAAATGGATATAAATGCAAGACACTGCCTCTAAACGACACTACCCGCCAATTTAATCGTCACATGCTGAAGGCATCAAGGAATAGCTATACCAACAAAGTTCTACAGTTGTTCATAGACGCATTAAGTATAAAGAAAATTCAACAGTCGCTAGATTCTGCCAGTTGCCAAAACAGCCGCTACATAGAGTCCAATCAAACTAGTTAATTTTTTTTTGTTTAACCTAAAAAAATGTAAACAGATTATTGATCTAAGATTAAAAAGAGACACACTTCTTTAAATTGATACAAACTAGTACATAGATGTGAATATAAGATAAAATGGAGAACGGGAATACGGCTAGAAGAAAAAGAAAGATATAGAAGGTAAAGATAAGGAAAATGTCAATAATAAATATAAAAGATAACGAGTAAAAAGACAATGAAATGCACAAATAAAAGAACTAGCAAAAATATAAAAAGGAAAAAAAATAGCATAAAGAAAAAAACGCTAAATAGAAATTTAAAAGAGCACGAGTTATATCGTGGCTACCGAGTGTAAAAAGGCCGATGCAGTGTGACGTTATTATCAGTTCCACTTGAAGGTGTATTACTTCATTATTGGGATGAGTATTATTTATATTAATTTATGTATTGCGGACTATTATTCTCGTCTTTATTAGTTGTTTTGTCACGATGTTTCGGCCAACTATTCATCTGGCCTTCGTCAGGTGGTAACCGTGACGTATAGGAACTTCGACTCTCTTATCGGCATTCTCAGCAATAACTGTCATACGTAGTTGTTGTCATCTCAAAAGGTTTTTTGCCAAGTAAGCCTTTGTTCGCCTTTGGATAGGATTGAACCCGCTATCTTCAGAGAATCACCATCTGGAACAGTAGAGATTCAACGGCCCTATTAATTAAATGAATTAATATAAATAATGCTAATCTCAATAATGAATTCCAACAAAAATAGTATATAACATTCGGTACGGACCCGACCATGGAAGATCAGACAATAAAAATAAATATGGATTTATAAGATCAAAAACATCCAACCTTGATCGCACTTCGGAGCCTGTGGCGCAGTTGATATAGACGTTGAATCTCTACGGTTTCAGATAATTATTGTCTGAAAATAGCGGTTTCAATCCTACCCAAAGCTGGGCAGAACCTTACTAAGCAAAAAGCGGAGTGAGACGACAACTACGGATGGCTGAGAATGTAGTTAGGAAATTCGAAGTTCCTATCTGTCGCAGTTACACCTGGCGTCGTGAAAGAACAACTAAGCAAGATGAGAATAATAGTCCGCAATAAATAAATTAATATGAATTGGATGCCTTTTCACCGGAGTATTGTCGAAGACTAATTCAAGTAATGCCCAAAATATTGGAAGGTGTTAAATTGTTATGCTACTTAATATGAACTAGTCCATTGTATTTCTGCTGTATCTGTATTATAAGGTTACATTTAAATAATTTACTCTTTTGAAGATTTGTTTTGTCTTCTCGAT
>NC_136508.1:15247902-15287902 GCF_053919585.1 Euprymna scolopes
ATCATTCGAGAGATAACACGAATTATAATACAGACAAAATAAAATGTTTTCCGCCATTGCTTTTTTCACATTTGTCATCAAGTATTTTTTAGGAGATACTCTTACGCGTAACATAAGTATAAATATATAATTTCACCAATCAAAACAGATCATCACTGGAAATAGTAATTCGGTACTAATGAGTACATTGTAATATCGCTTGGGATTTCTTTTTTTTTTTGTATGATTTTAAAATATCTCGTCTTCTTTTATAATCCCCATCCTTCTCTCGATATAAATGAAGGTAATTGAGTTTTAGTTAATTTTAGGTAATTACGCTATGTACATTTGTTTAGGAAATAGTGCGTGTGTATATTTTTTTTCTCATTTTCTCTATCCAAACGAAAAACATGTGCATATCGCACTATTATTCTAAACTAGCAAATCACTAAGTCGTTTACAAAATAGATCTTTTATTAAATTCATATAAAACGGTGGCTGTGTCTGCATTAATTGTGTATATTTTGATGTGTGTTATGGTTTCCATTTACATTAAAATAAACTAGCCCAGTTGTTTTTATTTGACCACTATTACAGAACACTAATTATTTAGCTGAGAATCATCTATATTTATTTTGGAATGCCACATTTTTGTAGATATAGTTGTTTCATTTAATGCCTTTTTGTATTCGCTTGTACTTAGTATATTTTCTTTATTATTCTGATACTAATGGATACGCCTTGAGAGCAGCATAGTAAACACACAAGTGACTAGAACACAAACAATTTTGTTTAAGCGAGGTCATAGAAAAATCTCATATCAGTCTTCTAAATTTGCCATTGCAATAAAAAGTGAATTTATATAGTTAGAACAGCATTATTCATAGGATCCCTTCTTTCTATCATTCTTGAATCGAGGGGAATATTAAACAGCTGTGGTTTCCTCGATAGAAAGAAACCACATTTTCTTTTTCAGATTTGCCAAGTCCACTGGACATATTGTATTTTATTTTAGTTTTTACAGTTTTGATTTGCAAAATATTTCAATAGTAGATACGGAGAATGGCTGAATACACATTAGCAGGCAGTTTTTCTTTCTATTTTATTAAAGCAAAATACTTATAGAACAGAAATATAAAGCCTTGATTTGCTTAAATTTTTTTATAATTCGTATTTTTCTATAACAGTTTTACAGATCTTTTAGAAAAATAATTGAATTTTTTTTTTCACTTTTATAACGAATTTTATTTGTTTTCCATCAAACTTTTCTGTTCTCTTTATCATCCGCATTATAGTTTTCACAATGATCCCTTGTTTAACGTAAATTTTTTTCAACAGACAGGTATTATTTTTTCTAGAGTGCCTCTTAGTTTCCTCACAAATCTCTTCATAGGATCCAAGCTGTTCTTCAGTCGTTGTGAAAGTATCTTTTTTACTGATACAAATTCTCAAAGATGTTTTCCGTTCATTCCGATGGCTTCTATTTCCGACAAATCTTTCCGCTATTTCTATTAGATTATACATCTTTCCCGTCAAATTGGAGTTTCTTGCTGGTAATCAATTAAGGTTAATTAATTATGCCTGCGCTCCCTTTGTAGTTACCAAAAAAGACGAACATATCTTTCATTTCTACACAAACATTTTATTTCCTTAATTAATAAAGAGTAACACCTTGTTCGCATAGTAGTGTGATTTTTTAAATAAACCCTCTTATAATATCCTTCTTAATCTGTGATATATCTACATGTTTTTTTATACATGTTATGCTTATATAATACTTGGCAAGACGCAAGTTCTATCCTGGAAATTAGCCTTTTTTCTGCAGTCTCGCGTATTTTCTAGAGATAACTACACACAAGTTTCTATAGCATTACACTCACATTAATATTTCTTTTAAATTGTATTAACCCTATATATAGCAACGGTAGCACACCGAGCTACTGCGGATTGGAGATCATATTGAGAACGTATTCAGCGGCCAGATATCTGGTTGCATACTCTTTAATTTCTGCATGTAAATGCATATTATATTTCTTCATGTGAGTACAGTTGTGAAATCCTTTTATAAGGAGCGTTGTCTAAATCAAGCGGAACCGATTATTGAGATAGTACGCGTAGAAATATCTCCACTATCGTGGATATTAAGAGTGGTGTGGTGAGATGTTGGCGTTTATCCGGTAAGCCTGGTCTATGTCATTGAATGGAAAAGAGTACTGCGATTTCCTAAAAAAAACTATCCTATAAAAGTGCACGTAAAAAGCCAATGGGGTATAATGTTGCGACAACTGGTGTTTTATCAATGTATATATATATATATATATATATATATATATATATATATATATATACATATATATATATATATATAAGTGAACGTATCTTTGTGTCTGCGTGTCCGTGTGTCTGTGTGCCTATGTGTCTGTCCGTGTATATTTCCCTACGCAATAATCTGTCAATTTTAAATCTACAAACTCGAACTTTAATATACAGGGTACTGAGATTTGGGAACATCTTTGTGCTCGGTTTTCGACCAGAAATATGGTTGGTAAAATGGGTCAAAGTTCAAGGATTTGACCTGTGAGATCATTACAAAACTTATCCGACAATGTTGTGTTTAAACACTTGAAATATTAGATATAGGATCCTTGGACATGGATCTAAGTTAATATCTTGATGTGGGCCACAACATTAAATGTAAAGCGGTCATAATACGGGTCAAAGTTTTAAAACTTGCCCTCTGCAGTCTCTACTAAATTACTCAGAAAATTTCTGGTCTAAAAATTTTAAATTTTGCATAAAGGTTATTCGGAGATAGGACAAGATTTTAATTCGGAAGGGTCAAAAATTGATAGTAACCAATATATAAATGTATGTATCTTAACATGTTTTACTAAAACTTTCCACAGAGGCGATGGATTTACCAAGATTAGTACCGTTTTTCAGTCCAACCTTCCATACGACAATATCGAAAAATTGGCTAAAAATATTAATATCTTCACCTTCAACTGGACCCTTGTCTAATGGCAGGTCGCTTTTTCGCCGATATTTTGAAAGTGGTCCTCTCCTTTCCGTTGTCTAGCCTTAATTTAAATATAACTCACTTCCGGTTTGGCCGTGATCGTAACAGCAAAGGCGAAATGTTTTCCGCGTTTTTTTTATCCTCGTTTGCGGTACGGGTTCGACTATGCCTTCCGACTACCCTTTTTTTTTTTTTTGCTCAACAGACACATCCAAACACCGGGGCAATGCCGGTCTGAAATGTAGGCAAGGATATACACACATTTAGTTCTGAGATAAAGAGATGTAAAGAGCCCGTGTGCGCGCGTGTGTGTGTGTGTGTGTGTGTGTGTACGTATAACCGGATAGGATAGACACCAACACCCAAAAACCTACACCCCAACTCCCGTTACTCCTACCCCACTCCCTTCTCGGTCAAGGACTAACCTACGCCACCAGTCCACATGGAGCGGACGAAAAAATTACCTTTTCTACCAGGGGAAAGGATTTGCGAACTGGGCCCTCTACAACCAATACCTGACCTCAAAAGCCAGCAGAAGGTCCGGTACAACAAACTTTGTGTATGTCGGTGGCGACAACGTCGCCGATCCAACAAAATTCAAGAACGTTCCTTTGTTGACCACTTTCATCAGGGTCAACAAGGATGCTAGGACTTAAGCACTCTGTACAATGATACATGCTGCAAATGATGCTGTTTCAGGCCATCAGATGGTTGATAGGGAGCATCCCTCACTGGACAATATCATATAGAAATGCGAGGGAAGAATCCCTGTTTATGCTCGCCCCTTTTTACACGACACTCAAACTCACTTTTCCCCTGGACGTGGGAGGCGTGGCCAAGGATGGATTACCCTCGCCGGACTAACTCACCGGAAGCCTTGAACACGTTTGACACGTCCTCACAGCCGAGGATTTCAGGCCCGTGTGTGACACTGAATAAGGTAGCTTACTATGGCTTTAAACTTGGCTACCTATAATGTGAGGGGCCTCAGATGCCGAAGCAAGGCCGCGCGCGTGATAACAGATCTGGTGTCTCTCAAGGTAGATATTGTCGCTATACAGGGAACCCACTTTATTTGAGATGGGGCTTGTCAGATGCTGATGAGCGACTACGATGTTTACTCAACATATGGCAATACCTATAGTCGTGGAATCTCCTTGCTAGTTAATATGCCCTATCAGCGTCGGCAAATCTTGTTCACGCAGACGGGGACGGGCGGGCGATTGTCGTCGATGTTGCCGTTAATAGCAGTGTGTTTCAGATAGTCATAGTTTATGCGCCTAATTCCGCTGTGGAGAGGGCTTCCTTCTTTTTACGGGTGGGGGGGGGCTTTATAGATCTTCCAGGGTAGTCTTAATGGATGATTGGAATGGAATCCTTGATCCCACAATAGATAAGGTCGGAGGATTAGCGAGTAGGTGTGGTGTGACAGCAGTCTGTCTGACCTGATGGCTTTGTGTGACCTGGTTGACAGATTTCGCCTGGACCACCTGGGGCGGGAGATGTTGGCGTGGCATCCTAATACGTCTTCCCATCCAAGTACTTACTGGGATCAGATGTTAATTAGAAGAGGCGATGTAGATTTCCTATCTTTCCCCAAGTTCTATTTTTTAGGGCACTCGGACCATAAACTAGTTATGGGCCGCCTGAACTTGAGCTCTAGGCTGACCCGGGCGGTGGAGAGGGGACCTCCTAGTGATAGCATTAGCTAAACAAGACCTCAACCGCTTAGCAAGCGAGCGATACGAAGGCCAGATAGTTAGGCCTAGACTAATGAAAGCATCGAACTAGGCTGTTAATGTATACGCTGTTGAGTGTAAGGCTGCTCTGAGGCGCGGCTCGGACGGGTACATTCGAAAAGTAAACGACCTGGAAGGGCACGCCCTCGTGTCGACGCGGGAGATTTTCGAGGGTTTCGAAAGCATCTATCGGAGCGCTTCACCGAGACTCAGGATCGAAGTGTTTGGCAGATATTTAGCCGACTCACCCCGCCTCATGGAGGCTAGAGCGGCTAGCTGTGATGATCTTGTTGCGGAACATGAGATCATCACTGCGTTGAAGCAGGTCGGCTTCAACAGGTCCCCGGGGAGTAATGGTCTACCCAACGAATTCTACTTGAGGCTGTCGCCCATGTTGGTCCCTATTCTGAAGGATATGTCCAACCACTGGGTTGTTCAGGGCTCCATCCATAGGCAAGTGACCAAGGAACTGATCACATTGCGTAGGAACGTTCAACGGCATGTTGGGGAGGAAGATTTAGACGATTTCAGACCCTTGACTCTGCGAAACACAGAGTTAAAGGTCTTGCGAATTGTTTGCAGGTTATCATCACTGACTTGATCGCACCAGACCAGACTTATGCTGTGAAGGGGAGATCGATTCAGGACAATCTTAATCTGATACGCACGATCATAGAGGGGACAGAAGACAACGCAGGGGCGGCTCTGATCAGTTTGAATCAGTCCAAGGCTTTCGATCGGGTCGAACATCGGTTCCTGGGATCTGTGCTGGAGGTCGCCGGATTTAATCCGGACTTCCGCAAGTTGATCTCTGTACTGTATGACAGACCGACGGTAGCGATGCAGATCAACGGTAAGTTGTCGGAGTCTTTTGCAGTCTCCTGGTCAAAGCGACAGGTCTGTCCACGGTCGCCTGTCTTGTACGTGCTAGCGTTTGAACCCCTCCTTCACAAGTAAAGGGATGAGGCGACTACACCAGTCCTGCACCGGATAGCTCTCCCTGAAGGCACACGAGCCAGGGTTTCCGCATTCGCCGATGCCGTCACCATGTTCGTGTCTTGACCCACGGACATTCAAGCGGTCACCGAGGCTCTCGCTCGATACGGAGAAGTTACGGGCGTCGTCTTCAATCGCAGTAATTTGGTGGGTCTGCGGTTGGGTGCCTGGACCAGAGTAAATTCGCTTCCGGGCATCTTCAGTTGGACCGATCGCCCAGTCTGGATCCTCAGTGTGTGGTTCGGACTGGGTCTCCAGCTGAAGAAAAACTGGTCGGAATAGAGATCAAGGTGGAAGCCTCTGTAAAGACTTGGGTTCGAATGAAATTGTACTTGAAGGGCCGCGCGGAGGCGTGTGCTACATACGTTTTCCGCTCATCCTTAACCGTCTGGCTGTACTTCCCCTCCCTGAAAAAAGACGAACCAGCTTAAAGGCACACTATTGTGGAACGATGGTAAGCATAATGTTTGCAGAAAGGTATGTGTTCGAAATCCGAGCGAGGAAGGTTTGGGACTGCTTGTGTCACAAGCATGCAGAGAGGTTGGCCTTCCTGAGCCGTTCGTTGTACGTAGACGTTCCATGAGTGACTGCGGTTGGAAGCTCGTTTTCCAATCTCACACCCGACCCCTCCGTCGAAGCTTGGCGAAGACCGGGGGAGGGACAAACATTCTACGCCGAATGCCGGTCCGCACTTTGAGCGTTGCCGCGGACCAGTGTCCTCGAACAGTCTCGGAACAGGCTTTATCGGGAGCTAGTGCGGGGTAGCACAAAGGAATCGCTAGTGAAACGGATGGGGATGTCGTTGGAGGAGGTCCGCTCCAAGTGGAGTTGGGCGCCGGGTCGGGGCTTTCTTACACACTCGGAATTTTCCCTTACCTGGCGACTTGTCGGAACGCACTGCCCCTCCTTGGAGAACTCAACCTGTACAATGAAGAAACCCGGGTCTACTGCCTGCGCTGCGTGAAGACATGAGGGGAACAGCCGATCATGCCTTTTTCCGCTGCAGCAGGCTCAAGAACCTCCTAGTGTTTGTAAACGAGGTAACTGCTCGCATCGATGCCAAGCGCTGGCTTGAACTCGACGAGTCATATTTTGTTGAGAACATTGATCCGCTGCTGCCTTGGGAGAAAAATGTGTTTTTTTTTCTATTGATACTAGCAGTAGGGAGATGGGCATATGGATCACACGCCCCAAGCAAGTCCGCGAATGGGTATCTGTTCTGGATTGGGATCTGATTGTCTACTTAAAACATCTGCTTAAAGTAAAGATCAGATGCGATTGGAAGAGGTTGCATCGAGTGGGGTTTGACAAGAGGTGGGTGCATGACGCTAGCTTGTGCATACGACGAGGGCCCAAGTTTGAATTGCGGTTACCACATAAGCATGGTACACGCGGTACGGAGCCCATCCCGCCAGCTTAGACAAATAAAAATAAACAGACTCTTGACTGGTGGTACAAATAAGATCCTACCCCACGTTTTTTTTTTCGTTTCTGGCACTAGCGAACCTTCCGAGGCTACCCTACCACTACCCCCTATCTTTTTCTTTTATCCCCCCTGGTCGACCCCTACTCAAAGGGCACCGCCTACCCCCCATCTTCCCTTTTTTTGTTTTTGACAATTATTTATTTTTCCTCCCTACACCCGATAAGCATTATTCCCAATTCCCACTAGGGATCTCCCCGCTTGTTTCCGGTGTCCCGGAAAACAGTAGGTTGTCAAACATTCTAGGTTAGCTCATGGAGGGGCCTTACTAACAATGCACTAGGCAATAATTGTTTGTATATTTTTCTAGATTCCACACTCAATACGAACTGTTTCTCTTCCAAATTCAAGAAATCTGTATTTTCGCATGACTTAAACTTTTTTAACACGCACATCCACACACATTTTAAACATAAAAAAATTACAAACAACACACACACGCACACACACACACATACACACACAGAAATTGTAAACATATTCTTTTTGCAAAAACGCTGAGGTTTTCTTTAGTTAGTTTAGAGTCTAAAGACAGAATGATATATTTTGGTAAATGTTGCTAGTCAAGAGTAAATCGCCAAAGACTCCATTTTACCTTAAGTAACAAAGACCCTTGCAACACTCCTAACCCCACTTCTTGTATGACCTTTTGCCTAAGTTTGTTTACAAATGTACATTTTTGCTTTTATTTTTTGAATTTCTCAATGTTTAATTGTAATTTTTTTTTACGGAAATAAACTATATAAAAACGATCAAAGTGTAGTATCTATTCCGGCAGATACTGCAAGCAAATACCATGTGTGTGGGCAAACCCACATATAAGACCTTGGTCAATATAGGGGAAAGCCTTCATACCAATTGTCCCGATCCTGCTCCCCTACTCCCCGGGGAGTTTGTTCCAATTTCTTCTTCACTTCTTACATTAAAAATCGGCCTTGTGCCTAATTTGGCCGTGGGGGAGAAAATAAATACAAACCCCACATATATGACCTTGGTCAATATAGGGGCAACCCTTCTTACCAATGGTATCTATGCAGCTCCCCTCCTCCCCAGGGAGTTGGTTCCCATTTCCCCTTCACTCCTCAAATTAAAAATCGGCCTTGTGCCTAATCGCTCGGTGGTGGAGCAAATGAATACCTTTTTCTTGGCATTTTCGCCAAGATAAAAGTGTAGTATGTGCCGGAGCAGATACTGCCAGCAAAGACCATATGTGGGGGTAACCCCACGTATCAGACCCTGGTCGTTGGGGGGGCAGCGTTTTATCCCAATTTTAACTACCCAGCTCCCATTTCCCACTCATCTGAAGCTGGTCGCATTTTCCCCTCCGTCTCCCTCTCTCTCCACATTTAAAAATGGCCTTGTGCCTAATTTGCTCTGTGGGGAAGCAAATAAATACAACTCCACATACAAGACCTTGGTCAATGTCGGTGAACCCCTTCATAACAATTGTCACTATCCAGCTCCCCTACTCCCCGGAGAGTTGTTTCCTATTTCCCCGTAACTTCACACATTAAAACTCGGTCTTGTGCCTTATTTGCTCTGTGGGGGAGCAAATAAATACAGCTTTTCTTGGCCTTTCGGACAAGATCAAAGTGTAGTATTTGTTCCGCCATAAACTGCAAGCAAAGATCACATGTGGGGGCAACCCCACATATAATACCTGTGTCACTGTAGGGGAAACAATTCATACCAATTGTCACTATCATGGTCACCTACTCCCCGGGGAGTCGGGACCAATTCCCTTCACTCCTCACATTAAACATCGGCCTTGTGCCTAATTTTCTCGCTGGGGGAGCAAATAAATACCAACCTCACATATAAGACCTTGGTCAATGTAGGGGAAACCCTTCATACCAATGGTCACTATCCAGTTCCCCTTATTCCCCGGTAGGTGGTTCCGTATTTTCCCTTCGCCCCTCACTTTAAAAATCGGCCTTGTGCCTAAGTTGCTCAGTGGGGGAGCAAATAAATACCAATCCCACATATGAGACTTTGGTCAAAGTATGGGCACCCCTCTATATTAATTGTCACTATCCAGCTCGCCTAATCCCCGGGGAGTTGATCCTCATTTCCCCTTTACTTCTCACATTAAAAAAACGGCCTTTTGGCTTATTTCCTCAGTGGGGAAAAAAATAAATTCAACCCCACATATAAGACCTTAATCAATGTAGGGAAAACCCTTCATACCAATTGTCACTATCATGCTCTCCTACTCCACGGGGAGTTGGCCCCCATTTCCCCTTCATTCCTCGCATTAAAATCGGTATTTTGCTTTATTTGCTCGGTGGAGGAGCAAATAAATATCAACCTCAAATATTAGACCATTGTCAATGTAGCGGCAACTCTTCATAACAATTATCACTATCCAGCCCCCATTTACCACCCATCGGGAGCTGGTTTCCTTTCCCCCTTCCTCTCACTCTACATTAAAAAACGGCCTTGTGCCTAATTTCCTCAGCGCGGAAGCAAATAAACCCAACCCCACATATAAGACCTTGGTCAATGTAGGGACAACCTTTCATACCAATTGTAACTCTCCAGCTCCCCTACTCCCCATGGAGTTGGTCCCCATTTCTCTCTCCACTCCTCACTTTAAAAATCGGCATTGTGCCTAATTTACTCTTTGGTGGAGCAAATGATTATCCTTTTCTTGGCCTTTTCGCCAAGATCTAAGTGTAGTATATGTTCCGGCAGATACTGCAAGCAAAGACAATATGTGGGACAACCTCATACATAAGACCTTGGTCAATGTAGGGGTAACCCTTAATACCAACTGCCACTATCCAACTCCCCTACTCCTGAGGGAGGCGGTACCCATTTCCTCTTCACTCCGCAACATTAAAAATGGGCATTGTGCCTAATTTGCTCGGTGGGGGAGCAAATAAATACCAACCTCACATATAAGACCTTGGTCCAAGTGGGGGAACCCTTCATATCCATTGTTACTATCCAGTTCCCCTTCTCCCCGAGGAGTTGTTCACCATTTCCACTTCACTCCCCACATTAAAATTCGATCATGTGCCGAATTCGCTCGGATGGGAAACAAATAAATATCGTTTTCTTGGCATTTTTGACAAGATCAAATTTAGTGTATGTTCTTACTACATGCTGTAATTTTTGTGGTATAACGTCAGGTATCACTTTTTGGTCTTAATTTAATATAAAATGAACACCCACTTTACAACCAGTCAGTCTCAAACCATTGAAGTAATTCTCCAGATCATTCAAGTTGTTTTTGAAGGAGTCCAGTTATTTTTAAGGATTCAAGTCATCCTTTAAGTCAGTCAATTCATCCTTAAGTTCATTAAAGTAATTTACTTTTTTTATTTTAGTCATTTCAGCCCATTTTCGGTCATTTTAGTTTCTCTTACGAGAGCACGCGATTAATGGCGAACGGCCTTGTTCTATACAGCAGTAAATTCTAATTTATCTACGATCACTATTACAGGCACCATATTCTGTAAAACATTTTTTTTTGTTTTAGTATTAAAGAGTATCTTACAAATAATAAATGTTTAGAAAAGAATTCGATTGTTAATGCTCATAAATTGCTCGTGTAAAGATAAGGATTTGACTACTATTGATGACTTTAATAATATTGGATGAATAATGAGTAATGATTGAGATAATAAAATATATGTGTTATAGTAAGCTATAATAATTACATGATGTGTACAGAAATCACTTCGAAAAGTTTCAATGTGCATGATGAATGTGTTTTCCTTGACGTTTGCAATAATAAGAAATATAGGCTATATTCCCGAATGTATCTAAAAACTATAGACCATTTTCATAAAATGCTATTTGTGGAATAAAGAAGTCCAATAAGACTAGCATTTGTATGGTGATCTTCAAAATTTAAATGTGTTAAACGAGTCACGTATTGAGGAGGATGGATGGAAAGGGACAAAACCAGTGCTTTATGAAAGAGACTGCAGAACAAATGTTTAAGAATAGGTAATCTCTCACTGATAGACAACCTTTATTTACTTGATAGTAATGTGCGTAAATGGAGAGTTTAATCTAAATAATGGGACAAAAGTTACCATAGAAAATCGCAGAAAAGTTGAGGAAACGTTTGTTAATGAAGAAAGTATTGCAACCTGCTACTAAATGAATCCACACCTTATGAAAACTCCAGAAAATATGAAATCCGCAATCTCTGGCTTATTCTTCTGGTTTAGCTTGCTTGCGGAAACAGGTGATGTTCCACTATGTAAGACAAAACCTACAAGTTTTAGAAGGTGTTCTGCTACTCAAACTATCCAAGTATAGTTATGTTGGTGAATTTGTTTTAAAATCACCAAAGCTTTCACAATATATATAAAGATGCATAGTAGGGGTCACTAAAACGAGGCATCATTGTTAATACCGAGCAATATTTCATAAACTCCCAAAATGGTACTGTGAATTTAAGGTGGTATACGAACATGAAGAAACACTCTCACTACGACTACATTAAACACAAAACTTGCAAAACGCTGTGGACAAGATTATGTTACAAATTATACAGAAACAAACAAGAGAACTCTCAAAAGAAATAATCCAGAAAAAAACGAAAAAATGTACGAGAACCTTTTACCACAGAAAACTAAAAAGATGTGGCAACCAAAACCATGCCAAAAATTTCTTCGAAAAACAGTAACATGCATATATGGATAAAGAAGGTTATAAACCCTGTGTTTCGCTTTACTGCAGGTCAAAATTTTTTAAATGCTAGAAGAAGTGAAATTTTATACATTTAAAAAAAGCATAACAATCTGTCTTAATTCCCTGATTTTGTATTATTAGTACATATATTTTGAAGGTTAAACTTACCTTTCTATTTTCTAGTAATTTCTAGTGTGTATCACTTCATCGTAAGTGTCTAACAATGTGTAGTGTCGATAATAAAACAATATTCTAACTAAATATTTCTATTTATATGAAATAAAGAAAATAATCGCTAACAATATTAACTAAAAAAAAGAATAAATTTCACATTATTTTGTTTAACGGAAATAGTTATTTATCAAGGTAACTCGCTATTATTTGCCTGCTTCAATTATCTCTCAGTTTACTCTTTTGTATCGTCCGCACTGTTTCGATATAAATCAGTATTACACCTCCATTAAGTTCTGTTTACCGATGAATAGAACTGGTCAGCTTGCTGTTACTGATAAAAATCGTTATGTGATATTTCGTGATCCGCAACACACACACACACACAAACACACACACACACACACACACACACATATATATATATATATATATATATCACGTCCTTATTGAACTTAAAACTATTTGTTTATATAATTTAGTCGAACTTTGTTATACATGATTCGAGTACATTAATTCATAAATCAGTGTGAATTATCTGCATTTTCTGCGTGAATTATCTGCAGTTACTGTGTTAATTATCTGCAGTTACTGTGTGAATGGCACAATAAGTAAGTGTAAAGCCGAGACACTTTATTTGTCTTCAAATAATAATTTATTTTGAGTATTTTATTTCAGGGCATTCTAGTCTTATTACAGTTTTCCCCCGATAAAAATTTTACTGAGAAACCGACTACTCTCCAAAACAATTACTTTGTCTCCACAGAAAAAAAAACCGACATGATTCTATTCTCATTTGGTATCGCATTACTGAACGTTTAACAATATTTGTCGATCGAGACCGGATATGCACAGTTATAGAAGACATGCTCTCTACCGATCCAATTTATGACAACAAGATCATTGTCGCAACAATTAAAATGCACATTAGGATGGTTCTACGCTTTAGATCAGAGTTCCGCGAAGTGTCCGGCCAGAGTTATGGTATTTAGTGTGAGTGAGAACGAAGCCATGCCTACTTACATCTTAAAAAAAAAGGTTGGAAATAAGCACCAAAGTCTTCCTTTGCTGAAGAGTGTGATGATCTCTTGGTGCCAGCAGGTAACCGCTGGCATACCTTGGTTGTGGCAACATGACTCGGCGTCTTCTCACAAGTTCACTGGTTTTTCTTCAGAAGGAGTGCAAGAGGTTTGAACCCCTCTCTCACTGACTACACTCTTGACTTGAACCCGTTGAACTACTTCGTTTTGTCATACGTCAAGAGCAGTATTGCCAAGATCAAAACCAGCCTAATCGACGTCACCGGCCGAATATTCGCAGAGTTCCTGTTGGCGCTTGTAGAAAAGGCAGATTCTTACTTCTAGTCAATTATCAATTATCAAGGTGGTAATTAATTCTGTAAGAAGCTTTATTGCATAGATGGCACAACTGCTACAAAATCAAATTACTTGAATCGAGTTTTTTAATATAAGTTTTAAAATAAAGCTGTATTTTTGTTTTCCCAGGAGCGACAAATATATATATATATATATATATATATATATATATATATATATATATATATATATATCATTCACTTCTGAATACTATACGTGGGTATGTTTGTGTGTGTACGACATAATTCTATTATATTTATACACCAATAGTTCAATTTCGATTTGGAATAATTTTGGATATCGCTATACGTGTGCAGTATTATTTTATTGATCTGTTCATGCAGTTTTTTGTGTTCTTATTAATCCCTTTCGTTGATTACCGGGTTTCTGACAGATGTAATTGCCATTATTATCTTAAAGCTATGCAGAGATTCACGTAGAATCCCGATTTCCTGAAACCCCATCGTTATTTTCGCAATGTATTAAGGCTGCGACATTAATTAACAATAATTTGGTAGTAAACCGAAGTTGACCTTGAAATTCATTTTTGCCACATGCACGACAAAACGGCAGTTTTACATTCTTTTGCTGTAATTTAGCGCTTAATGAAGACTATTCGTCAATTTCTAAGTGCATGCAAGTGTCATAATGCAATAATAAGCGTTTTAATGCTGCTTTATAAGTAAGAATCAGTAGTAAATGGTATTATGAACGTTAATTTATATAAAAATACCGAGCAATATAATTCGTACACCAGAACAAATCTTTAAGAGATGCGTCTATTAAATGTGTGCGTCTACATATTAAACCCAACCCGACATACAGTCAGGGTAATTTACACCTGTTTTCATACAGAACTGGGAGAATAGCGTTCAATAACGTATATCTTTGCTTGACTTTAAAAACCAAGATCCCATGGAAGGTGCTGTTTGTGACTGACGACGCCGATGTGGGATTAGCAGGTTTGACCGCTGCGGCTGCAGTCAAAAGTCACGTCAGGTACGGCTTCTGAGGCTCCCCGAATCTTTCTCCTGTGGCGTTTCTCCCGTAAATTCCCTTTGCCGGGAGCTTAAAAAAAGTGACAGGCTAGTGGATAGCGCGTCGCCAGGAGACACCGTTAGTATCGATAGTAGACCATTGGTGGTGGTCAATGTGGTAGTAACCGAGGGCTTTTTTTCAAAGAGTCTTTATATCGTGTCTTCTGGGTCCCTGAGAAACAGCGGCCAGTACAAAATTCTAAACTTAAAGTGTTAACTAGACTTAGCACCCTCATGAATCGATTTCGCAAAAGTCTTCAATTTTAAATATAGTTTAACTACATAAGGATGAAAAGAGAAACCCTTTACTAAAATTTAGTAAATAGAAAAAAGGGATCATAAGCTGTTTACCATGTAGCTGTTTCGGGGTTTTATAAAAGGTATATATATATATATATATATATATATATATATATATATATATATGCGTGTGTGTGTGGGTGTGTGTCTGCGGGTTGTGTATTTGTGTGTATATATATATATATATATATATATATATACATATATATATATATATATATATATATATATATATATATATATATGTTTGTTTGGGTATGTGTGTTAAGACCATAGTAAACAATACAGAAATAACGAGGAACACATACATTGTAACCAAATTGTTGTCACACATCTGACATTTGTCAGGTTTAACGTTTCTTAATTTTGGTAAATGAACGAGAACATGAGTTGTCAACACGAATGGTATATATATATACATATATATATATATGTATATATATAGATATATATATATATATGTGTTTGTGTATATATATATATACGTGTGAGCGTGTGTATGTCTGTGTGTCTGCGTATTTGTGCGAGCATGTGTTTGCGTATTTACATTGACATTCGAATAGGGTAATATTTCGATAAGCGTCGCTTTTGCAGTTCAAGAAGGAATTCGAATTGAAAAAAAATACATTTCGTTTTATTTATTTCATATCTCGAGTAAATGGCTGAATCTACAACAAAACAATGATGTCATTTACAATGACCCGTGAGAACCTCATATGTAAGGTCGGACTCGCTACGATATGGAATAGCCATAAGCATAGTTAAAATAAACCATGCAAAATAAGCAGCTGGAAATTCAAGAAAATGCTCAGATAGTTACTTCATTAGTTTCGCTGAACTTGTCGAAGCGTACAATAACACGATATTAGAAAAGAGGAAACACGTTTAGCAATTTAGAGAAGTATATGCATATACGGCGATAATAAATAAACCTTGAGCATTGCATGAGTCCTGATTAGGGATTATCTAGTGACGACGTTTTACATTTCGATGAAAATAATTAAGGGAATATATCTACAGAAATATTCGCTGATATCAAACCTTACATTAATTTTATTATAACAGATTATTGTTAAAAGCAACGTAAGAAAATGATGTTCACGGTAATTATAATTGTTTTTGAATTAATGCTCATGAAATAATAAGAGTAGCATATACTATCTAGACTTCCAGTTAAACTGTACATTAAGTGAAAAAATACGTCAACATGTTATTTCATTAACACCACATTACGAATATATTATAGTGTCGAAATGTTACACATATTTAATGTTTTGTTTTTACAATTTTGGAACATGGCGTTTATCAAGTCTTGTATTCAAATTCTTCATTTCTATATTCTCTCTTGAAATGATGAGAAAATTTTACCAAAAAGATGTCCTATACATCTCCTCTTACGTTGAAAGCAATCTACTTAGGAAAAAAACACTGATAAAAACACATTTCGTAAAAAGAGTTCAATATATTTGTAAGAAAATCAATTAGTAATGAAGTTACTACCAACATACTGTTTTAGAATCAGTCATGGACGAGCAGAACGTACATAAGGCTTATTGATTCATCATAAGAAATATCCAATCAGATTGAATCAAGCGATAGTCGTTTTATATATCAGTGGACAAGCTTGTTTTAAGAGAGATAGCTAGTTCAAAAAAAAGATTGGGCACATAATAATAATATCCGCGTATTAAATAATAATAAAAGCTAACAGTTTTTCCGGTGCTGCCCGGTCGTAAAATAAAATATAAAGTTTAATTTAATGCAGTAGTTCAATAAACGGAAACAAACGAGATATCATAATGGTGTTACTTTTTGTTATCACTTCCTGTTAAAAAAATACATGAACTTAAAACGAAACGAGAAAAGAACCCAAAAGCCAGCGCGTCAAATTAAATAACAATTACGTCAGCTTGACACGTTCTTTAAATTGTTCACGCCCTACTTATTCTTACCATATCTATGCTGTTATTGAAACATTCGTTGAAAGCGTTCGGCAAAAAGGTGATTAACATATACATATCTTATTAATCCTCACGTAGTAATGTTTTAATTTGGACCTATTAGAAGATCTTTTCTCCGGAAAGAAAAAACGATTAAATGGGGTTCTTAATGTCTGAATAAATTATGCACAAAATGCTGTCTTTAGATAAAACTTCTGTGAGTATATAGGTGGAAAATTGTCCTCAAACACATACTCTGACTATTATAGTATTTCTAGCTGATCGCCCTGAGTTGCCTGGTCCTAAATACACATGAATAAATTTTAATTAATTCCGAAACGGGTGCATGTGATTGCGAATGCTGTTTTTTTAAAACCGTTCACTTCTATGTAATGAACAAAAAATTATATCTAGATGAGATCAAAAGAAATACTGAAAACAGTGAGACAAGTATTATCACATTTAGTCCAGCATAACACTATCTTACAAAAGGTACTTTCAAACTACTTAGTCTTAATATAAAATTGTATAATGTGACCTAATCACGTATGTGCATCTTTGAAACAATTATCAAACGTAAAAAAATCGACGACTCTCATGTGAATTTTTAAAACATTATTAAGGCATTAGAAGCCCTTCTTGTAGCCCTTAATATTCTATATACGAAATTTAAAATCTATTGATAAAAAATACAAAGCATATATAGGTTGAGAATGGTGTCAATTGTATATTCTGTTGTTTAAAAATAAACTAGAAAATGTGTCCTGCGTTGTCTGGTGTAACACTTCGTTCAAAAAATGAAGTAAAGAAACACGAATAAAAAACATAAACTGAGGCATATACATGTTATTATTGTGTTTTTTTTTCTTACCAGTTCACTTCTGGTAACTAAAAAAATATTCAGGTTGTGATCAAAATCGACACATAAATACAATTAATCAAGTACGATGAACAATAGATTTACGTGATTCGTCTTTAAATGTGTGTGTGTATTTTTTTTTTTTTTGAGACACCGGTACTTTTTTTCCAATGAATGTCATCATATTTGTGACAAGACTAGGGGATATTTTCTATTGTTAATACTCGATAGTTTTTAATACGTTAGTATTATTTTCTATCTTTTAATGTAATTACTAGTTTGATTTATACTGACATTATTCATGGACATATCCGCATTTATCATTTATTAGTGCCGCCATTTGTATAAGGTAACTTTACTCTCCTGACGTACAGAATGCCAGTTGTCTCTATATTTTTAAGTCGCTTTTTAAGGTTATAACTTCCTGGAAGTACTCTGTAATGTCTAAAGAATGGAATAAAGGTAATCTTCAAGTTTTCCCTATAGCAGTGTTTTTACCGACACTACTTAAAATCATCCGTGGAAAATTCCATTATTTTAAGTCATTACAGTGATTGGTTATGACTGACGCAAACGGTAAATAATGTTCGTCGTTCCAGATAGACAGATTGATACATAACCCTCTTCTATTAGAGAGAAAGAGATGTATTGCCACTGCAGTGTTCCGAGAGTAATTTTAGGTTCAGATACGTAGGCATGTTTATGTAGAATATAAAATAGGAAGCGACTGTTGTTTTTTTTGTTGTTGTTTACACAAGTATGACCACTTGTCAAGGCCTGGAGATCACTCGAGGATAAGAGGTAATGCGTATACATTAGTCAATGTTATTATAGCGTAGTAAACATAAGTAGTAGAACTTTTGTGAATTAGATAAGTTAGAGGGGCAGTTCATTAAGAATTTGTTTATGCTGGACTTGAAGACAATCAGATGATTGATCGGCAATCGGAAAATAATTTCACAGGCGTGCAATTCTAAGAAAGAAGCATTGTTCATGGAATTTATTTTAGGTTTAGGCACAGATAAAGAGTGTGGGAGATTATTGATGGTTGTTTTGGCTAGACGAGTGTTTTGCGTGGAAGTTTGGAGAGGGGGGCCATAGATTGGATTTCAGATGAGCTCTGGTCATGAATATAACGATAAAGCAGAAACAGCCTCCCAATATCTCTTTCGTTAGAAAGAAATTGCAGGGCAGTAAAAACAGCATCCTCCACTAAGCTAATATGCCTATTTTAAACCCTGTCAAGGCAGGATGAATTACATCGGTCAGCTCCTGCCCAAATGTCCCGCCAGTACGTACCTGTCTTTTATATAGGAAGATAATTACATCAGGATTGAGATATCTACCAGAGCGTAAGAAGGATCCTACCATATTTCCAGCGACCGTGGAAATTGATTTGATATACGTGTTCCATTTCAGATCGGGAGTAAAGTCAAGCCCAAACGCTTGTCAAAACATTAAGCCCCCCCCCAATACGAGAGTCGTTTATTTCAATTGATGCAAAATGGGAATCAAAGCGTTGATGGAGTTAATATAGAAGCTTGGAGCAAGATGCAATAAAAAGTAACAAGTCGACTCTTTCCCCATTGTACAACGTGCTCAAGATCAGAGAAGGAAGAATCAGTAGGAACTTTATCCTTTCAGCAGTTCCTAGTTTTTTCGCATCTTCCCGATCGCCAGTGAAAAGGTAATCATGCAGGTATAATATGGAGTCGATATGTGGCGTTTTGCAAGCGTAATGTTACTGTTCGTCTTACATTTATTGGTTAAAATTTTGAGACGCGATTTCCGATTCTTTTGCATTTTTTCTTGCTGCATGCATTTTTGGCAGCTGTGTTTTCTATTCTTTTTTAAAAATAAATATATAGTTTCGTTTTTCATGTCTTGTCTCAGTGCCTTCGTGAACAATGGACCAGTTTTTCTACCAAGCAAAAATGACAAGAACGGTTTTGCTAAATTCGTATTTTGTAATAAATTATCGGTGAGATGCAAAAAAAAATGAGCATGTCGATTA
Organism: Euprymna scolopes; assembly: GCF_053919585.1. Classification (NCBI taxonomy): domain Eukaryota; kingdom Metazoa; phylum Mollusca; class Cephalopoda; order Sepiida; family Sepiolidae; genus Euprymna; species Euprymna scolopes. The sequence continues at coordinate 15,267,466 of NC_136508.1, forward strand.
GTGATAGTTTGATTTCACAAAATTATCAAAGAGGACGAGGGAATCTGACATAAACTAATTGTTAATTGAATGGTCAATAATACATTTGATATATGCATATCTTACACTCATTGCCCACTGCGATATGTAAAGGGCTAATGTCGGGGCATTTCTTAAACCGACCAAAATAGACGCCATGTAATGCATTTATTCTATAGTTTGGTATTTTCGGGTGTTTCTGTTATTATTGGGATCGTATCGGAATCGAAAATTCAGAATAGAATCGGTAATTGTATCGGAATCTGGGGAAAAATTGGAATTGTCCCATCCCTATAAATATATATATATATATATATATATATATAGAGAGAGAGAGAGAGAGAAAGAAAGAGAGAGAGAATAACAGATAACTTTGCATGAAGATTTTCTCTGTATGATTCACATAATAATGCCTACATGATATTTAAGGCAGTTCGTTATATCATTAATATCTGTACATGATTTCAAATAATGTTTAAACCATTTAATCTAAACATTCGCTCCGCCACAAGAGTCGCAATTTATAGTTGTGTTAAAAACATTGAACACTTTTACAACGTATTTAAAGTAGTTCATTGAAACAATATACATGATCATCTTCGTCTTGTAAAAATGTATATTTCGGACAATAATAACCGAAATAATTGTTATATCTATTATATTACTACAAAACTTTACCTAGGCTCGCCTATTATTTGTTTCACTCTAGCACAATATACTGAGTCCGAGACAAATATTGCTGCCACATACTAGAGTAGCAAGGGTGCATATTTCATGAACTCCTCGAATGGTGATTAAAAAACAATCTTATGTGTACTTTTCATCTCATCAGGTCAAGTGCATACTATTTAATAATATTTGGAGTTGCGTCGCCTGTATTATTGTCACATATATGAATGAGCTGTAGTCGTGATGTTATCTTGGGTTAATAAATCAATGGTTATTCTGTTTTAAAATTAATAAGAGACATTTATTTTGTTAATAGAGACTTGTGTATTTACATTTCCACTTCCAACTACCAGTGATAACTATCATCGTAAAACCGGCGGAAGTTAGGGGAAGAATGTGGGTTGCAGAACTCTGTGCCCACTTGTATTTTACAGTTCTGTCTCTTCGCCTCTTTTTCCACTCTGCTCTATTATTTATATCTGTTTAGCTTTTTGATGTTATTCATGAGAGCTAGTTTATTGTTTTGAAACTCCTGTTGATTTACCCATTTACATTATTTTTGACAGTTTTGTTTATTGTAATGTTTGCTTGATTTGGCATACCCCTTATAAACTTATGAGAGAGAATACATTTTCCAGTCATTCCGAAAGTGGAGATTTTGCACAGCAGGCCTTTCTACCACCGTCACTCGAAATGCTTCGATATGTAAATAGCACTTGCCGTAGAAACGAATTTCGCGTCGAGAAATTTACTAATACTGAGAAATATTACTGTTAGCTCATCAGCCCAAGATTTATACGGTCGGATACTATATTGCATGTCACTGATAAAATTGTATCTGTTGAAGTTGTTGATCACTTCTCTGTTGTATACATATTCTAGTAGTTTACTCATGATGTACAGGTGACTGATTACTGTGCACTGAGCGGGAGATGACCGATCGCCTGCATCGTTAAATACGGGCTAGATTGGAGAAGTGTCCAAGGAGTGGGGAGACATTGATCCTTAAAATAATGTTTAAACAGCTTTGTTAGTAGGGGTGATGCTCTGGTTGAAGTTTTTTTTTTATTAGAATTAGAAATTCGTCGGGTCAGTTGCTTTGTTGTGATTGACATTTTGGTGAAGTTTGGCAGCATGATCACGCAAACTTATTTGTATGTCGCATAATGTATTTTCAGACGCAGGAGAAAATACGGAGGGGTAAGTGTTCCGAGTACCATTGAGTAGAATTTGCAAAGTTCTTGGAAATAAGTGTAGCTTTGTCTGATGCTGGTGATATTACCTCAGGTCCATTGTTTTGATAGAAGACACGCTTCGGTTCAGGATCCTGTTTGCGATTCGCCAAAAGTCATGACAACCAAGTTGCTGTTGAGCTATTTTTGAGTTGACGTACTTAGCATACATCTATCTTGTGTTATTTATTAATCTTTTTACAGTGCTGCTGGCAGTCTTAAAGACGGTTTAATCTAAATATATCTATACTGCGTATAGTAATTTCTGTGTAGAATAGCATCGGCACACTCTTAGTTATTTTGCTGAGATTTCTTGGAGGGTATGTAGCTCTCTATACCAACAGACTACAAGCCTACTTTATTGGACCGATAATGACCAAACCTGACATGATGATGCCCCCTTCCATTTAAGGACGGTGCACAATATTTTCTAGGCAAAATAAATGATTATGCAAATCCAACATTAAGCGTCCTTCGGGGGTCGTGGCGCAGTTGGCAGAGACGTGGATTCTTTACGGTTACATGTGAGCTTTGTCTGTAGACAGCGGTTTCATTCCTACCCAACGCCGACCAGAGGGTTTGTTCGCAAAAACCCGGTGAGACAGCAAAACAACTATTTAATACAGTATATGCTGAGTATACAGTAAGGAGATCCGGTGTTTATACCCGCTCGGTTAACCCCCTGATGTATGGCAGAGGTATAGTTTACCGAAACGTCGTAAAACAAGAACTAAAAGATGAAGATAATAATCTGCAATCAATAAATGGATTAAAATACACAGTGCTACATTAGCATTCGTAGAATTAAAAAAAAAACGGTGTTGGAATTATTTCATATTGAGCCTTAACATTTTTAAATGAAGATTTTTTCCCTCTATTCGCCTGCTCATGCTTCCATAAGTAACACTCATTAAACATTTAAAAAAAAAAACAGTTAATTTTTTAAGAATTATTAAATCCTAGCAGTTCAGGCGATATTGACCTTTTGTAAAATACGCATCAATATTATAGTTAAATTGCCACTAGTATCTCGCTCGTATACAAGGTTCAAAAGAGAGTTGCCAATCTGATAGGTTCTAAACTGTAATCTAAACTTCAGCCCCTGTCCCATCGACGAAATTTCGCATCCCTCTGCCTTTTCTACAAGTACTTTAACGGTGAATGCTCTGACGAACTTCAAGCACTTGTTCCCCCCTCGACGTAAATACCGCCGACATGTAGAGAAAGCCCACTCCTTCACAGTTGAGATCACTAGATGTAAGAGAGCCTTCTACACCAGTAGTTTCTTCCCCAGGACAGCTAGACTTTGGAATTCCGCTCCGGGTCCCTGCTTCCTCAACAGTTCTTACATGCAGAAGTTAAAGTGCAATGTGAACCGACACTGTCCTGCCACTCCCTACACAGTACTCCTGGTGCCTATGTCCCTCATAGCCCCCTATACCAAAGTGGCAATGTGTCTTGTTTGGGGTGAAAATATAATTTAAAAAAAATAATAATTAAATGGAGATGTCTATTATAAACAGGAATACAGCAAGTATTAAATGTCACGTTAAATTTAATATCAATATGAACTAAAAAATATACAGAAATCTAGCCATAATTATTTTTTTTTTAAACAGTTCGCATCTTATAAGTAAAACTCTACTCGAACTGAGATGACAATTATTAGCTAATGGCAGTAATATAAGTACGATAACCGACTGGCTAGCTTTACACAACTTTTAGAAAGCATTTTGACACCCACTTAATCGTAAAATAAAGAACATGTTATGGAATGACACGCGTGAAATAGTTTTTAAAAACCAAACCCTAACCCTAACGCTAACCTGCTACCAATTTTTTTTCTATTTGTACCCCTTACCAGATTTGTCCTGCACACATTCTCGCATTTATTGATATATAAATTGCAAGAACATAAATAATAAATAATCAAGGAATAAGGAGATAAAAATTCGTAAAAATAATTTCAGATATAAATCTAAATTTCTATCAATTCAACTATTTGCACATTCTAATCAATAAATATAAGATTACTTGCATAAGTTAGTAATCTGTAATATAAAGGGAAAATATCTATCTCAATGTATGTATTATTTAAGTGTGTGTGTATGTGTGTTTGTATGTCTGCCTTCAAATTTCGACAGAGGCGACGGATTTTCAGGAGTCGGTACCCTTATGAAACTCGACTCTTAGCTCGATAAATATCGATGAATTGGCTTAAAACATAAATTTATTCACCCATAACTGTTCATATTTGTACAGGGTGGGTCGATTTTTCCTACACTTTCCAAGTCATTTAACCATTACTTGCACGACGTCGCATAAAAACCGTTATTTCGACCGGGCGAAACGTCACAACCGCAGTGGGCATGTTGGTAAGACAGTATTTGTTCACTTCTTTTTCTTCTGTCGTGAATCGGTTTGAGCGTGCTTACTACATCTTGCCTTTTTACATCGCCATTTTTTTTTTGCTCAACCACCATCCTTACACACATCTCCACTTTTCCGCCTTTGCATCACGGGTTCGATCCTTCCTGCTCGCCTACTACGGACTTTTTTTTTTGCTCAACATACACCTCCAAACAGCCGGGCAATGCCAGCCACCCAGAATTGTCTATAATATAAATATCAGCTGTATGTATGTATGTTTGTATGTTTTGAATAAACTTTAGACATTGCGACTGAGCCTTACAAGATGGGAATCATTTTGAAGCCACACCTCTCGAACAACAAACATCGAAAAAATTGTCAAAAATACTTATTCCTTCACCCTAACCTCGGCAGTTTTCTACAAGGAGGGGTCGATTTTTTCGTCGACACTTTAGCAAATCGTCATCATTGCTGGGTTGATTCGGTTACATTCAAGGCTTTTGACTTCCTGTGCGTCATGGAGACATTGACTTAGACGTCACATTTACTATCATTTTATTTTCCGATTTTACGTCAGGAGTTCTGTTGTCACTCTACTACCATGTTTTAATCACTTATCTACACAATCCCGGGTTCGAGCTTCCTACTTACTACCACGATTTGTTAGAAATCACACAGGAACAAACACTCGGGTAACTCCGCGAACCCAGATAGTGTATCGTATATTGCGTGTGGGATCATAAATGTATGTTTCACGTAATGTATCACGTAATGTTTAGAAAGATGATTCAAACAAAAGCGATTATACAAAGTAAATTTATGAGTAAACATTATCAATATTTTCAGAAATATTTTAGTTTAACGATGATATAATGTAACTTTATATAATTGAATACTTCTCTCAGGATAGCTACATTACTCGATTAAAGACTGCGTATCATTTTAAATTAGTCGCCAGGATATAATAACGAATACTGCGCTTCAATATGCAAGTATCTTGCTTAAAATCTAAAATTACTTTGAAATAGCCAATATGATCAAGATAATTGTAATCAAAATATAATGCTGCATAAACACCTTAGCCATATTCAAGTATACAGTGTTTGCTCGGCATCTTTAAAAACAATCAAATTTGTATCAGAAAAAAGCTAATATTGCGATACCGTACTCTAGACAAACCTCGATCTCTACCTTGCAAAAAAGTAATCATCTTAAAAATTGAACCATGAACGACGCATAAAATATACAACAATGAACATAGGATACTTATACAAAGTATATATATATATATATATATATGTGTATATATGTATATATATATATATATATATATATATATTACTAAAACAATTAAATACCTGCAGACACTAGTGTTTCATCATTTCGTGAATTTTTAGTGCAGAGTATCACGATTAACAGCGGCGACAGATTCGAACTTAGCTTCTTTACAAAAGACAATATCCAGTCGGATATCATTAACCGCGAGAAATAGCGGTGAATTTAAACATGTTTTTTATTTTTTACGTTAGTCACGGTGATCTAATTGTTATACGATGATCTATGCATACGAGCTAAATTGACCGACTTAATTAAACTTAAAGTACTCAACGATAAGAGACGAGTGTCTTAAAGGGGCTGCCATAATTATTTTTTTACTATAATAATTAAATACTTACAGACAGTAATGTGTTATCTTTTCGGAAATATTATATTCTAGCGAGGAGTACCCAGTGTTGCCCGGTGTTTGTGGGTGGGTGTGGTGTTATATAAAAAAGAAACCGGGGGGTTAGGATCGAAGCCGAAGCCCTGAGGTGAAGTTTGAAATAAAATCGGCCAGCCAGAATGAAGCATTGCTATAAGCTAATAAGTGAAAGATGTTTTAAAGTCGTCGACCGTTACGACGACGACGATTACGATGTAAGCATTGTTATAAGCGAATTCAGAAAAGAAATAAACGTTTTAATTAAGCTAGTGGGTGTAATCATAACATCGATAAAAAACACAAAAAAACTAACGTAAGGCAAACGAACGATGAAAACAGACACGACCACGTGAGAAATGGCTTACATAAGCGTGTTTCGATATTAAAATTTAATAGATCAGTGGGTATCCGGGTGTTTTGGGGTGTCGCTAAGAATAAGTTAAGTAAAAAAAAAAAAAACAAACAGGAAAAAAACACGTAATGTGAAACATGTCTTAAATAATACAGGATTCAATATTTGAATTTAAAAAATCGGAAAAAACCCATCTCACACCACGATTCGAACTAAAAACGCTTAGATAATGAACCAAGGCCTTAACTACCTAAGCTAAAGCGACGTATATGAAATTTGTTCGGTTTTATAACTATTTAAAGTAAATCAGGTCACGATGTCATGACGTCATCTGACGCATGCGTTGTTGACCCCCCCCCTGTCGAAAATTGTCGATTTCGGGGCGAAAAAGTTAACATTCCTCTCTCTCTCTCTCTCTCTCTCTCTCTCTGTTTGCGCCTCTCTCTCTTTGTTTGCATCTCTCTTTCTCTCTCTCTCTCACTTCGTCTTCCGTAGTCTAAAGAGTGTTATTAAAAAAGAAAATAGCGTCTGGGTGTGTTTTTTTTTGTAAAACTTCGATCGTTAATATTTTTTGTATGCGTATTTTTTTTACTTCACATTTTTGGCTTGTTATTTTTCGTTTAACTATCGTATCTAACTATTTTAAACGTGCTAATAACTTTGGTAACGTTGTCATAGCGTAGAAGTTCATAGTTTAATGTGTGTGAGGGTTATTTTTTACCGATAACAACAATGTTTTTTTTTTTCAATTCAGACTGTCATTACAGCTTGCTGACGTCAAGATCACGTGTCATGACTCAGCGGGTTTTAAATACAAGTTGACCCAAAATAAACGGATCCGTGTATACTTTATGTAGAAAAGTTTGTGCCCGTATTTTTTGGGGCAGTTTTAAATTTATTTAAAATATATAATGTTTAATATTAAAATGTCACTTTTTGGGGGAACACCTGCAGAAAATCGATCAGTTGACGCACTTCTTATTGCCCTTTTAGGCCAATATATCGCTATTAGTCGTCCGAAGGGGGGCTTTCACATGATACCAAGGTTTGTGAATTTTTGTACCGTCGGTCCAAAGTTTTTAGCAGACACACAAATATGCATAAATGCATACACACATTTTCGCTTTTATATATATAGATGTACATATATATGTATATATATATATATATATATATATATATATATATATATGTGTGTGGGTGGGTGTGCATGGTTGTGTGTGTCGGTGTATATGTCTTTGCATCTCTGTGTGTTTCTGTGTTTGTACGTGTGTGTATTCCGGGCAATGATACCCAAATCCAAAACATTGATTTAAACGAGGCTGTAGTTATTGCAAAAAGCAGATTACTATTCTATTCAATTTTATTAAATTTAATACTATTTAACAAAGCTATTTTATATCCCTCAACCTAAAATAGGGGTATTATAGTCATCCACATACAATACTGTTTCGCTGTGTCACAGCCCATTAGTGCGGCTAGACAAGCAAATAAATAAAGCAAGAATCGACACTCAGAGTTTCTAACCGTTGCTCTATTCGACTGTTACTGTGTGGGCAGTGCGTTATCCAGGTTTGCCTATATATATATATATATATATATATATATATATATATATATATGTGTGTGTGTGTGTGTGTGTGTGTATATATATATATAAGAGGAGTTGAGCACGAGAGAGAAATGAAAATGGAAAGAATAATTCTGACAGTTAAACTATCATTTAAGAGAAATATAAAATTTGAGACATATTTAAACTGTAATTTATGGCATGTATTTTACTCCGTATTTCTATTCATATTGTAAACTTGTACAATGCTCTGACAATTGAAATTATTTTCATTATGAATTGATAAACATGGTGAGTGTATTTTAAATTGAGCTTAACACATACGGAGGGGGATGTATTATACCTGTATACATACAAGAAGCAGTGTATTTCCCTTCGATGTATTTTTCATACTGAAATGGTGGACTAGATCCATAAGATTGCTGATTAGCGAACATTTTAGCAGCAGCTTTATTAGGTAATATGTAAATTAAACGACGTGCAGAACCCCGAGAAAGGATTAAACGACAGCAAAGAAAGCAACAACTTTTTTGTCGCCGAGCGTTAGGCGAGCGCGACTCAGGGAACAACGAACACTAAAGTAAAAAAAAAAAGAAGTATCATTTACTTATAGGTGGATAATCTAAGATAAATATGGGAGGATTAAAAACAGAATCGGTGGATGTTTAGGTTCCCATTGCATTCGTTATATGATCGATTTCTTATTAATTGTCGAGATCGGGAAATTCTTTTATACTAATGCTGGATATAATATCGCAGGAAAGATCATGTTAATTACTTGAGTGCATAGTTCACAAACGTTCACAAAGTAGTATCCTTTTGTTTTTCGTCAAAATACAGCTTGGCGATTTCACACAAAATAATTATGCAACAACTTAAAATATGAAAAGAGAATAACACAAAAATTCTACAAAAGAAAAAGTAAAGATAATATTTTTTCAAGAATACGGAATCAATTAAACAAATGTTTAGAAGAATATTTTAAACATGTGAGAAATCAAACGTAATGACGGTTGAGGAAGTGTGATATTTTTTTCTGATTTCTTTTGATTCTATTAACAAAGATTCAAACCATCGCGTTGTGTGAATATTAAGATTGAAAAGACAACATGACTTGGTCAAATGTTAATATGATTTCATTATAAATGCAAGCAGGAAAAACACATTTGTTCTATTAAAACTTTTATTTTTAATATTATTATATTTCAACTCATTTTACAATAATCTAAAACACGTGCCAACTCGATAATAAGTGTGTCTGAGATGGATTTTTTCAATTAAATACTAAATAAGAAGATAATGAAAAAATACAATATATTCGATAAAAGTCAAACTATCATAGTGGTTCGATTATGACAATATTCTTATAATCCACAGAGTATACAGATTACCTACAGGGTTGAACAATATTTTTTCCCTACAAAAGATTGCATGATGCAATTCTAGTTTAATGAACTGTTTTTTTTTTTTCTATTTTGTGTTGCAGGCCATCTTTTAGCTGGTCATTTTGTAAAAATCTCAAGAGCAATAGGAGGCTTCTATCGTGTCGAAAAGTGGCACGTTGTTAAAGTGGCGGAATCAAAGATTAAGCGCTGTACAACTCATTCTCAGCACCTATCCAATATAAATAAAAAAAACTGACCAATTGCCAGCACACGCAAAATACAAATCCGGACGGTTTAACGTTTTAAGGCACATCTCTTCATAGTTTCCGACTACACTTTTGGTCTTGGTCGCGGCTTCCAGTGAGTCCCACATCATGCCACTTCACATCTTCAAAGTTAGCTTGAAAGTCAACACCAATATATATGCAGATGTGCTGAAGACTGTGGTGACCCCGTGATGCAATTTAACACGACGGCAAAGTCAGCAAAGTGACAGCCCAACGGTTACCAGAAATGTCTTATGATGAGCACCAATCTGTAACACGATTGGTTCCGTCAATAACGTGGCCGGCCATGTGCTACGTAAATGTCATTAGAACTGTAGGAAAAGACGACGGTCCAGTCAATAGCATCATCAACCCGTGTGTTACATAAATACATATAAGAAGCACCAACTACACTAGATTGTAACAATATTCTATGAGCATCTGAGTATCAGTCGCTGAGATGTGATTTTGTCAGATGTAAGCGTAAAGGCATACCTAAGATTTTGGGTATGGTTGGCTCTTTCACTCTCTCATGATAACTTCCACATGCTGGTTCTTTCTCTGACTGGAATCTTCAGCAACCGTTCCGACATTCAAGGCCGATTGAACGATATGTACCACAATTTGAATATACATATATGAATCTTTACTATTATATTGTATACATGAATATATAATAATACCTTATAAAAAATCAACAATAGTTATCAATTAAACTTTTCACTTCTCAAACCTAAGCTAACTACATAGTTGTTCTTACTAGAGTTAAAGGAGGCGAATGCCCCTCTTTGATTCACAGAGAGCCAATATTACGCGTCCTCACCCATCACTGCCAGGATTGAATAGCAAGGCAATCGGCAAATTGCATTATAGTTCCAATTTTAGTATATCACACCACGCAACCAATTCACACACCAGCTACGTTGGTGAGTAACCCCACGACCCCTTGTTCTAATAATAGTGCGACATTCCTTCTTATCAACTCTGAAATTTATGAATACTCGGTAAAATATCCAGTGTTATCAAATAATTTTTCCTCAACAATTATTAAAAATTCGCGTAGCATACACAGCATTATAATCGAATAATAAAAGCATTACAAACTCAGGTACCATTCTAAGCACTACAATCGAATAATGTCACCTTTAAAAAAATTATCAAATATTCATTAGGAAGGCCAAACATTACATTTAACTGAAGAACCTTCCATCAACACACAATGAAAAAGTCACGTAATCGAATATTTTTTTCTTTTAAAATAATTACTTAAAATGTAGGGCAGTCCGTACGTTATTTTGTTCGTTAAAACTTAATAAAAATTACAAAAACCCAAGTTTAACGATGCTTGTTGTCTGTTAAGTTGCAACTCGTTATGAGCTTTCACTAAACCGATATGGGCTGCCGCCAGCGCTAATGTATGCAAAAACTAAAATCAAAGAAAAAAAAGAAAGAGAAAGATGGTACATGAACAGCAAACTAACACCTAATATCCACTACGACGAGATAAAAAAGATCTTCCATGATTCTAAAACATTCTCTCCCGCCGTTAAAAACTTTAAAATAGTAAAGGAAAGTGAGGCATTATAAGAGATAGAGAGACGTACCTAGATGTTCAAGACATGTAGCGTCGTTTTTCCTCACCCCAACCAAGACACACCGTTAGATTACACAAGTGCAGGATCAAACTCGGCTTATCTTAACACATCTCACCTACGCTCATATGTGTTCCATTGTTTTTTTTATTTTTGTTTTTTTTAACTTGTTTACTACTACTAATGTCGATACTAACCCAACTTTCCAAATTACAAAAAAAACCAAAAAAATCAGTTGAATTTGGAAGTGCGCTCCGAAAAAAAATCCAAAGACTTCAAATTTTTGCATGTAATTCAATGCTCTATTTTTTTTTTTAACCAATGCGATTTTTATTATTGAAAACTTACTAACCAATAATCTACCAATACTATTTTACAAAGAGATGAAAGAAATCAATAAAAAAGGTTTCCTTACAGAACAAAAGCAGTTATCTATTAATAAGGCCTATTATATTTACTTAAGCGTTAATTCCAGAAAAAGATCATCTGCCAAGGATACGAAGGATATTTTCATCTGTTATTTTGTTATTATTGTGAGTACAATATAGTTTTTTTTTAAAGGTGTCCTATATATTTTAAAGTTTATATTTCGTTAATTATAATTTATTTGTTTATCATTTTCTTTTTTTCATTCTGGAGAGGGATGTTTGAATGGGTCTCGCTTTTATTTTTTGATACTGAACTACACATATACACACACAAACACACCCTCAACCACCCACCCCCACCCACACACATGTATATATATATATATATATATATATATATATATATATATATATGGGTTTGTTTTGTGTGTGTGCGTATATATATGTATATATATATATATATATATATATATATATATATATATATATATATATATATATATAAAGAAGAGTAGAACGGCAGTCTAAATAGCAGAGTATATTTTAATGTACTAGTAAAATATCTAATAGAGTTAAAATACAGGAAAAACAGTGCTCGTTTTAATGTGCATATATTATAAGCTAAATAGGCATATATATCCTAGAGCGATTTTAACATTTACTAAGATGATTAATAATTTATAATTAAGCTTAAAAATCGGGTTCATAAAGAGGAACAAAGAAAATCCATAAATGGCACGATGATTTTATTGAGATAGGCAATAAGTATGGACAACAATGTTAACATAATTTTTTTAAAACAAAGTATCCTCATCAGCAAATATATTGGGTGTTTTTTGTTTGTTTTTTATATTTTTTTAAAAACACCAAAAACACACCTAGTATGGTTTAAGTAAGGCAGATGTATCTGGGAAATATTTAAATATAAACGAAAATAGTTACTTTTTGATAAACAAAGTAAGATAAATTGAGAGTAAAAAGTAGAATAAAATCAAAAAGTTAAATTGGGTTTAAATGCAAGCTTAAAATAAGATGTATTTAAGAAAAGTTTACACATATATATATATATATATATATATATATATATATATATATATATATATACATTACAATAGTTCACTTCACATTTTAAAATTCGTACCTATCATCGTCAAAGTATTCATTTGGATTGAAAATGTAGCTAATGAACGCTTAAAAAAATACTCAATATCTTTGCTGACGAGGAGACTTTGTTTCACAAATCTATATGTTAAAATTATTTTCCATGACTTTGTGTCTATTTTAATAAAATAATCGTTTCCGAAAAGATCGTACAATTTTATGATTTTGTTTTGTTCCTGCTCATGATCTTATTTGTAATTTTTAATTTTAATTGTAAATTATCAATCATCTTAGTATATATATATATATATATATATATATATATATATATATATATATATATATATATATATATATATATATATATTGTTGTGGGGACATACACACCTTATAATCGCTAAGATGGACTTATTCATAAGCCATAAAACCAGTGAGTATAGCCTACTCAAAGAGAGCCATCCTGATGTCGTACAGACGACTTCTCATGGACATGCTAATATTCCTCTATCACTAACCCTGTTCTGGATATAAATGTTATTCGTATTCTCAACAGTCGTCGTGTTTTCCTACTTTCACCTTTCCCGAGTCCACACAAACGCACGCACACACACACACACACACACATACACACACACATATATATATATATATATATATATATACATATATATATATATATTATTTATTTAGAGAGACATTTGTTTCCGTCTCCTTTAATTCCGTTAAGAGTGACACACAATTATCTGTTTTTTTTTTTTAAACAATGTTCCTTTATTTTGTTTCATATGGAATTGATTTTCATGTGTGGTTAATCGATTATGAAAGATAAATTTCTTATTTAGCCGTCGAGTTTATCACTTTTTTTTTGTAGATTACAAAATGTATTTTTTGTTTTAGTTTTTACAGGTTAAAAACTCTCTGAGCGTTTTGTATATACCTATGCATGGGTATTCCTTTGGTCTCACGTTGAACGTTTAAAAAAACTGTTTTGTGTTTATTTTCAGCCATGAACTTGTTGAGTTCCCAATCGTAGATTTCAGATATTAGTCGGCTATATGTACTATCACTATCCCTGGTACATTTAAACTTCGCAGAGCTGAGTTTATTCCTATGCTTAGGTTACATTCTGGGTTTACGGCACCAAATTGTAACACGATTGCACAACGTTTACAAGAAATCTCATCAGAACAGTACCAAGGTGTAGCACGACTACTCAGTTTGATACATTTAACAGCATAACTTTTGGACCCTTCAGCAATTACATTTTAGCCTTTCTAATCGTTTCCAACGATAAAATCTGTTTTAGACTCTTCTAGAAATATAGATAATAAAATAGACGAACTGATAAACGTATATATATATATATATATATATATATATATATATATATATATAGGATGCCTCCAAAACAGATGCAATTCATTTGTTTTCTGAACATTTTACAGTCAACGGAGAAAACAAGGTCAAAGACCCTAGTGCTTTGATGGGATGTTTTGAATACAATAAACTAGTTATGACCAAAGTTCCATGGCATTCGGACAAAACATTAAGAAACGGGGCCTAATTAGAGTTAGGCCCGTTTTTTGGGTGTCACCTTGGATATACAAGGGGGAGCAACATTTTAACTGACCTTAAAGTTGTTTTTTTCTCAGTAAGAGGGGTTTATAAAGCTTACATATGTTGGTGTCATAACTGTATTTTTCATTATTATCAATATCTTTTCAAATAAAATTTCCTATATCAGCAATCAGGAGGCCAAACGTGAAAGAGTGTCTGATTTCCTGAATGAACTCATCTCACCAAAAAAAATATCGGGAGTATAGGAAGTGTTTGAATCACAAATAATAATGCAAAGAAGAAAATGATTATAAGTAAAACTATTACTAAAAAGGCTGGAGTTGGAGGAAGAAACAAAATATGTGGCAACACATTTATCAGAACTCTCAAATCTAACATTCAACAAGATCCACTAATCCATGCAAAATTGGCAAGTTAACTTTAAGTGGACAGCAAGACCTATTTTTAACATAGGCGTCAGCACTTATCAAGGCCGATAGGCTACTCAAGTATGAGGGTTAAATAGTGTAGAGTAGTCAAATGGGCAATATAGTAATCGAAAGTAATGGAAGTTCGGTAAATTTGTTAACTTAAGTGGAACGGCTCATCAGAAACTTGTTCACGTGCGACTTGAAGACACCAATATTATAGACAGCTGGAAAACAGGAAAACGGAAGACAATTCCACAGGCGTGCAGTTCTAAGAAAGAAGCTTTGATCATGGAATATATGTTTATGTTTAGGCACAGATAAAGAGTGGGAAAAATTATTGATAATGTTTTCAGCTAGTCTAGGGTTTCTTGTGAACGTTTGGCGAGGGGGGCCATAGATTGATGATCAGTCGAACACTTTCCATGAAAATAGCGATAAAGCATAGACAAACTCGCAACATGTCTTTTGTGAGATAGAGGTTGCAGCGAAGAGAAAGGGGCATCTCCCACCAGGCCACTATTTTGAACCCTATCAAGGCAGGACAAGTATTTTCTAGCAGCACCTGCACATATGTGGCAACAGTATTCAATCCTTTGACGTATCTGGTTCTTATATAGATAGAGAATTGCATCAGCAGAGATATATCTACTGGATCGATAGAAGGATCCGACCATTTTCCAGCGGCCTTGGCAACAGATTTGATGTACGTATTCCATTTAAGATCGGGAGTAAAGATCAAGCCCAGAAACCTGTCAAAACTTGAGGCCTCCTCAAGACGAGAGCAATTCATTTTAATTGATGCAAGATGGGGATAAGAACGTTGATGATGTAAAGATAGAAGCTTGATTTAAGATAAATCAAAAGTAACCAGTCACTCCTTTTTCCCATTGTACAATGTGAGCAAGATCAGAGGAGAGAGAATCGGAGAGAACTTGGTCGTTTACTCTCTTTAATGTGCTACCATAAATGGTAGTGTCATCAGCAAAAATGTCTACGAATGATGTAAGGATGTGATTTGGAAGATCATTAATGTAGATCAGGAAAAGAGTTGGGTCCAGGATGGACCCCTGAGGGACTCCAGCATTTATACTGTGAGCTTCTGATTTTTGCCAATCAACTGCTACTCTTATGAACCTATCAGAGAGAAATGATTTAATAATAAAGACATTTCCAGCTATACCATAGCTGGAGATCTTGTGAAGTAAACTTTTATGCCATCCCCTATCCAACGCAGAAATACAATAATATATGATTTTTGGCAAATGCTCTAAAACAAAAAAGACTTGAAAGATGCAAGAAAACAATTACATGGCTAAAACTCCTTCCATTGTAATGATCTTTTACGATGAAAGGATCTTCACTGCCGAGGCTGTTCTAAACAGTAGAAATGGCAAATACATCGCAGCATCAACAGCTGAGGTTTAAGGGATATTATGACTTCTGGTGTTGTAACTTCTGATAAAAGAAGATGCACAAAAAACTCCACAAACCTGATGAGCAAATCGATGTTGACACTTACTATAAAACTTGGAAATATCAGGTATAGCTAAAAACACACGATCCAAATGGAAATGATGTAGTGGCACCAGATAGTGCTCCGGCTCACACAGCTAGAAAAATAAAAGATTTCTGAAAATAAAATTTCAATTATTTTTGGAAGTCATGTTTGTGGGAACCTTCTAGCCCAGGCTTAAACCCTCTAGATTAATCTATTTGGAACATATGCAGCAGAGCTTCGCACAGCAATATCGACTTTTTAAAAGATATCATTGCACATAAATAAAACAAATTGTCTTCCGAGTATTTAATAAGACATATGTAAGTTTCAGGAGACACGTGATAGCAGTTAATGAGAAAAAAGCGAGCCACATTAAATAAAAACGCTTTCGCTCGTGCATTTTTATGTCACTCAGACACAAAAGAACTCAACCAGTTGTTCTCAAAGCGCTATATTTTCATGATGGATTGTGCCACTTCTCTTAATGAGTAAACAACAATAACAACAACAAATACAAGAAATAATAATAACAATAAACTTAACAATAATGCTAATAATAATAATAATAATAATAATAATAATAATAATAATAATAATAATAACAAAAATAACATTATAATCAATACAACAGCAACTGCGGAAACTTATAATCCCAACTCATTTGATTCATTTCATAAACTTAAGTAATGCATCTGTTATATGCTAAGAAATGACATTGAGCTTCTTAAAATATAGATTTGTTAAAATATAAAAATGTAATAATAAACGAAAGAATCATATTTACACAGATATATATATATATATATATATATATATATATATATATATATATATATATGTATATTCTTCACACGTTTAACATTGACGGGAAAGATTGTATATTAGAGCAAATATGTCGTTGGAAAGATGGAAAAAATTGCCTGTTTTGGGAGGGGGAGTTACCGATTTTTAAGGTAGAAATAGAAATAAAAATGTTGGACCAAGTAAAGAATATATACCCTGTAGCGGAAGACGATGACTGGCGACGACCGGTTCATATTTCAAGTGACACCGGTGATTCGACCTTGATATTGGCACAAGCACATGGCGTTTATCGTTTGGAAACACCTCAATAGCAGACATGGTCGAATGTTCGCGAGCAAGATTTTTTAAACTACTAAAGATTTAAAAGTAAATATATATTTACAAAACATGTTTTTGAAATAAGTAACAAACCTAACGCATTTAAATAAAATATATTTAAATAAACGGGGGTCTTTTTGAGTGCGTTTTTAATATATTTACACAGTTACACAACATTTTTGATAAAGCTAAATATAATTTAATCTTCTACTACAGAATATTTATTCTTTACGTGGTCCGAAATGTAATAGCGTTGCTGCGTTACAAATTACAACACTTTGTCTTTGTTCTACTTGTATAAATGACTGATTTGCTAAACATATTTTAATACCATGTACCATTAGATTATTTATCCTTTCAATATCAGTATTAATATGCTTCCTATGATTATGGTTCTTATAAATCTTATTAAAATTTAATTATGTCTAATTTGCAACATTACGTAGAAAATGCATACAATTTCTGATAGCATACATGAAGCGCTTATATAGAGTGCATATTAATAATTTAGGTTTCTGCATACTAAGAAACGGTACTGTAGAATGCATACACAATATGCATATATATATATATATACATTCTATTATATCAACTATTATATCAGCAGTGTTGCTGTGTTATGTTTTCTACCACTTGCAAAGTATGAAATAGATTTTATAATCGATTGCGTATCTATTAAATTAACAAGTGTGAAATGGAATAGAATCCAACGCAAGTAAATTGTATTAATTATCGGACTTGAAATCACATCTGAGGACAAGTGTACTAATTAATTTATCTGGCGTGATTATTAAATAACGTGTAGAAATTGCTCTGGTTTGTTTTGACAAATTACAATTAACTTAAAATGGTGGCGGAATTATAATTGAAGATAAACAATTGACGTTAATCAAAAGATTAGTAATTGCGAATCCAGTATCAACATCTGAATTTATAATATATTTGGTTTCATATTACAATATTCTTATTACAATGCCGTCAATATTCTACTAATTACATAATTATTACTAATTATATAAACCAACAGCTGCTTCCTATAAGGATATCAGAATTGTTTGTCTCCAAGCTTAAAAATAAATAGATCTTTGCGTGTGACCTATAACTTTACTTCGAAACTAAAATATATGGGAATTTTTAATTAGAAACATATTGTTCTATTGCCCGTAATAACATTTCGTAGACATTAAAAACTAGTGCAGGATACGCAAATTTTAATCGAAAGAAGTAAACAGTTATATATTGCCAATCTTTTGAAATAATCGTTTTAATCCTGTGTTCTAATCGAATAGTAGAGCGTATTTCTCCAAAAAAGTCTGCCATTGAATTTAATGTATATCCAATATTTATTAAAATATATATGGCATGTGTTGAGCTGTAAGCCGTCATTTCCTACAAATTGTAGTATCAATGTAGAAAAAGCATAGTATTGTAAAAGCTTGTAGTCCTGAAAAATAGTCTCGATAAGTTGCGAACCAGAAGAAATCCTTAAAGAGTTATGCACTTCTTATGGAGCCATTCCAGTGTAGTCCTACTTAATGGCTGTTCTAATCACACTTGAACATATAATACGTTTATCCTTCGAGATAGTCCTTATTATGTCCTATCATCATAAATAAAAATAATTCGAAAGAAAATAGAGCCAGAATATAGAACAATCAATTAGTAGTATTTTGCTTGACTTTTCACATCAAATCAAGCTTACGCTGCAAATGTCTTTTTAAAAATGTCCCCACACTAAATGAGAAGTTAACGTGTCGTGAGAGATATCTCCTAATTATTTTATTAATTAATTACCACACTCATGTAGGCGTTGTCATTTTAAAAAGAAAAAATATAACCAAAGAAAAAATTCTCATGAAGTGAACCTTATGAATCAAATATATAAGTAAGACGAAAAAAGGAAAAACAAAAACGAAAACTGTACAGTAATGATTAAAAAAATACGTTACTTTTAATAAATTAAAACAAAAAATAAAAAAAAGTCGATCATTAAATTTCATGTGTTTGCCTGACTCTGTTTACATGAATACTTGTATACATATCTGAATTTTAATGCGTGGGTTTTAATTATAACATTTATAATATTCTTTTATGTATACATATACACGATTTAAATCATTTTATGCAGTAATGATTACGTGTATATATATATATATATATATATATATATATATATATATATATATATATATATATATCGTATAATAAATCATTTTATTAATAAAGGAAAGTTATGTTTAACATTGGTTTGCGTCAATATATATATATACATACATATGTATATAAATATAAATATAAATATATATATATATATATATATATATATATATATATATAATAGGCTCCTATATGGTTGACAATTAAATAAAAACTGATCAGATATAATGACAGAAGATGTATCGAGACACAGGAAAGGCTATGTTTGATCTGGCAGAACGGTGGTTCATAAAAATTGTGGGGTCTGCGTTCGCGCCTGGCCCACAAAGTATGGAAATAAAAAAATAAAAATTAAAAAAAAAACTTTTACAAGTGTTTTTGATATAGATGTGCATCAGAATACTTTGATAAGTGGGTTTTAACTTAAATAGGGATGATATAATTAAATTGTGGTATCTGCGTTCGTGCCTGGCTTTTTTTTTTGGCATTTGTTTCGCATTTCCATACACCAAACATGGATATAAATTTCACTGAATCATCCGCTGGGGTATAGTCCCCATTTCGCTACCTTACTTGCCTGGGCTTGTTTCCGGTAGGCTGAGATAAAAAACAAAACGTAACACACACACACACACTCACACACACTTACGCACACGCACACCCACAAAGAGACACACACACACAAACAGAGAGTTAAACCAAACTTACTAAGGGAGATAATAACTTCCGGTAAATACATGAAAATATCCAGTAAATAAAACGTTGTTTACTAAATCGTTATTGGTTTTGCATGTTTTATTTTTGCATTTCCATGGAGCAAACGTGGATATAAATATCAGTAAAACATTGGCTGGGTAATAAGCTTCATGTCGGTACCTTACTTTCCTGGGTGGATTGCCTGTAGGTGTAGATAAATTGCGACATAAACACACACAACTACAGACAGACAGACAATAGGAAAATTTATAAGATATATATATATATATATACATATATATATATTTATATATATATATATATATAGAGAGAGAGAGAGAGAGAGAGAGA
>NC_136508.1:15290402-15342902 GCF_053919585.1 Euprymna scolopes
TGGTGCATGTGTATTCTTTTAAACTTGATTGGTTCATCAAATGAGTCTAGACAGATGTGGTACATTTGAAGCCTAATGAATAAATTTCCTACAAATTATAGAAAAAATACACCTAATAAAATACAACAATCACTGCTTTTTAGAAATAAGTACTACTATACGTAATGTTTGAAAACAAGGATATCTAGGCAATGTTTTATTACAAAAAAATATTGCGTGTACATATACTTCTTTAGGGGCCGAGACATATTTTATTTACGGACGGCTTATAGTTCATTGAGAACCACGTTGCTAATGCGGTTATAATTAAGTTAACCTTCGCCCAATGTGTCATGCGTATCTGAACTCTGGCTTCACGGCCAAGTGCGTTATACTTTGTTCTATTTTTAGTACCTTTGTGCAGAGATTTTCGGGTTTTTAGAGTAAGATAATGTTTTAGAAAACAAGAAATAGTGCACAAAGAACATAATTCATTGAAATATACAGTGCACTTATTTCAAAGCGATCCGTTCAGATGTGTTTGCTTTGAAAGATTTAAAAGCAATAAAAAAAAGAAAACGATATAACAGGCAATCACTATTAACATTTAATGTATACACGAGACCATAGATAACTATTCCGCCCGGTCTGTTGCTTTTAAAGAAAGCCGATACTGCTTAAGGAGTTAAGAGATAACTTCAAAGTTTAGCATTACTTACATTCGAGACATGTATTTGCATGTAATCCAAACATAGTCAGGAATTACAAAACACCCTGCAAACTGTAGAGAATATTATTTGTCTTCGTTGAAAACTTACCTCGTTACGTATGGCTGAAACTTTTACAATTGTTTATTTTTTTTTAATTCGATAGAATTGATTATTGTTTGAGGTATGTATTACGTGACATAGAAAATTACGTTTAAATTGGGTATTATAATTCATGTAAATTTCGTACGTGTTAATATAAAGAAACCCTACGTATTTAATGTAATATTCCGTCCAATATAGGGTGGAGATTGCGAAACAAACATATACTAAAAATATGATTTGTGTGCCATATATATATATATATATATATATATATATATATATATATATATAACAAGAGAAAAGCATGTCATTCAACACAACATTTTTACGGAAAATGGACTCTGATTTAGGAAAGTGTGATAGGTTATGAAAAGGAAGGGTTGTAAAGACATAGCGTCGAATTTAGAGGTATCAAAACCAAAGCAAAATATGACGAAAGAAAAATAATATAGTTAACCCATATAATTTATTATATCATACCTGTTGACACTGAAACATTTATCACAATATTCTGTGGATCTATATTAAAAAAAAAACTTGTAAAACTTTCTGACATATTTCCATTCTATGGAGGTCAGGCGGAACGAACACACCGTAATTATATTATACCATATTTTTTTCAAATTGAAACATAATTATAAACCTGTACATACGCAGATAAATATGAAAACTCTATATTGAAGTTTGTGCCTATTTCCATTCTATGGAGGTCTCGCTTGTACGCAGACCCCACAATTTTATTATACCATCCCTATTAAAGTTAAAACGTACTCATCAAAGTAGCATTATGTACATATATATAAAAACACTTGTAAAGGTGTTTTTTTTAATTTTAAAAGTTTTTATTTCCATACTTTGTGGACCAGGCGTGTACGCAGACCGCACAATTTTAATAAATTATAATAATGGCAGATTAAACACACCTATTTCTGTGGCTCGATGCATCGTCTATCATTATATGGGATCAGTTTTCTATAATAGTCAAGCATATAGGAGCCTATTCGTGACCAGGCACACACACAGACGTGTAGCTTTATATTATCGATATATATATATATATATATATATATATATATATATATATATATATATATATATATATATATATATATATATATATATACTAGCATCTCAACCCGGCGTTGACCGGATGTTTGGAGGTGTATGTTGAACAAAAAAAAAGGTAATTTTTTTTTCAATTTGACCCCTTTACATTTATTGTTTTGGGCTCAAATAAAGTTATTAATTTAAGGTAATGATCAATGGAAACTACATCTCAAATTTCAAGTGTTTAAATTAAAAATTCTCGGACAATGAAGAAGCTAAGAAAATGAAAATGATAAATGACAAAGGTTACTTTAAGCAAGTCAAGGAAAAAGTCGTTCCTTTAAATAAAGAAACCAAAGAAAGATATTTTCACAATTTGCTTATGCTTTTCAAATCTTGGAGAAAGGAAGAAGATGATTTATTAAATGGTTTCACAACGTATGAAGAAGCTTTTAAATATTTTTCTTCTGAATTACCTTAAATGATTAACTATGAAAATATAAAGAAAAAAGTCATACAATCTATAGAGTTGGCAAAGCAATTAGAAATTAAAGTTGAAAAAGAAGGCTCTGAAGAAATACAAAAAATAATTATTGATGAAGAGCAAGAATTTGATAATAATGATTTAATAGTTAATGATTTTGTTGAGAGAAAAGTCACAGAAGAATCAGTAGCTGAAAAAGAACCTCAACTGAATTCTGATCAAAAAAGAATTTATGATAATGTTATTAGTGTAATTAAAAAACAAGAACTTCATTGCAATAAAGAAAAACCTATTCCTAGATGCAGTTGTGAAGACTGTAAACAACTACTCAAATTCATTTCTGGTGTTGGTGGAATAGGAAAAAGCTTTTTGATTGACACCATTTCTGACAAAATTACTTTAATGGTTAATGTCAAAGATACCATGCCAGTTATAATTTGTGGACCAACTGGTATGAGTGCTTTTCAAATAAAAGGCAACACTTTGCATAGCACTCTCATGATCAGTGTTCAACATGGAAAATTTCCTGTTTACAAAGAATTGAAAAAAGATGATGTCAAATTTTTTAGAAGAATTCTGGAAAATGCTAGAATAATAATAATTGATGAAATTAGCATGGTCAGTCATTTAATGCTGGCTTTCATTCACAAAAGATTGGATGAAATCTTTGGGAATTCAAATAAAATGACATATCCATTTGGAAAAATGAACATTTTATTGTT
Source organism: Euprymna scolopes (assembly GCF_053919585.1). Lineage (NCBI taxonomy): Eukaryota > Metazoa > Mollusca > Cephalopoda > Sepiida > Sepiolidae > Euprymna > Euprymna scolopes. Next base: position 15,293,447 of record NC_136508.1, read on the forward strand.
TGGAGACTTGTTGCAACTGCCACCAGTCAATGAAAAGCCAGTTTTTGCAAGAGTTACAGCATTTGATGCCAAAAAAACATAAATTGGCATTTCTGGGCACTCATTATGGAAATGTTTTGAAGATGATGAGCTCATTATTAATATTAGACAAAAAGATGACAAATACAATTATAGTGAAATCTTGGGGAGAATTAGAATTGGTTCACCCTCTGACTCAGATATAAGCACTCTTAAACAAAGATGCTTATTTTCTGGTAGAAAAGCAAAAGTTGACGAAATTGCAGATAAACTTATTGAATTGTCTTCCAATTCTGAATTGAAATTTGTTTGCATACTTCCTATGAATGAAGCTGTAGATGAATTGAATAATGAAATGCTAAAAAAATACAGCATTAAAACTATTGAAATTACAGCTGTTGATTCTGGAATGAGACAAAAGAATGTAAAAAAGAAGAAAAAAGTTTCAATTAAAAATAATAAACCAAAGAAAACATCAGAAACAGCTGGATTAGAAACTATTTTGAAAGTTTGCATTGGTGCCCAAGTGATGTTGAAGAGAAACATTGATGTAGAAAAAGGTTATTGCAATGGTGTTATTGGAAAAGTAACTGATATTATTGGTAAAGGCACTAATGTTGAATCCATTGTGGTTCAATTTGATCATAAAAATGAATCTTTTACTGTTAAAAAAAATTCAAGCTAATTATGAAATTTCACCTGGCATATTTATTACCAGAAATCAATTCCCATTGTCACTCTCTTATGCCATTAGCATCCACAAATCTCAAGGAATGAGTGTGGATGGCATTATTGCTGATTTGGGAACTCAAGTTTTTGCTGATGGAATGGCTTATGTGGCTCTTTCAAGAGCTAGAAAATTGTGCAATGTTTATTTGTCTGACTTTGATCCAAGATAATTAATTATGTGTGACAAGTCTGCTTGGGAAGAATACAACAGATTGAGGACTAGTTCTGGAAGGCCAGAATTGACTCCATTGCCACCTTGTAGAAAACAACCACCGTGTATGGCAAATGCTACTTATATGCCAAAGAAAAAACCAAGCGATTGCAAATGGGAAAAATATAAGAAACAACTACTAAAGAGAAGAAAACTCAAAATAATTTGACAAATTTGGTTCCTAAAATGCCTTTGATCAATAGAAGCAATGATTGTTTTGTTAATTCAATTGTGCAATCAGTTAATCAGTTGACTGATTTCCATGATTATTTGAATAGCCTGAGAATTGATAATGAATTTTCAAAAGAAATGAAAAATATTCTTTATCATAATAAAAATTCTGTTGCAAATTTGAAAAGAATTATTGGTGGAAGATTCAATGATGAAAATCAACAATGTGCTCATGAATTTTGGAATTTTGGAAAGGGACTTTCAACAAAAATTTATCTTTGCCAAATTTGATACTGCCAGATGCATTAGATTGCATCAACAAAATTGCAACTATTTTACAAATCAAATTTGCAACTGCAACATAAGTCCTGGTTGTGGGAGACAAGTGCAGCTTCCAATTGATGGAAAAGAAGAATTGCTATTGCAACCAAAAAATGGTCCTCAGCAATTCAAATTTTTAATTAATCGAATTATGAAGTTCTCTTCTGAAAAATTGTGATACATGTTCTCTCAATTCAGAACATGAAGTTACTTCAAGAATTGAATTCCCACCTGAATTCAAATATCTTATTATTTAAATCAATAGATTTTTAATCAATCTAAATATTAATATTGAAGAAAGAATCAATTGTGACGTGATGAACTTCAGTTCAGAGAAGCAGCAAATCTTTGGCAATAATTTTTCTCTGAAAGCTGCTGTCATTCATAGAGGACCAACTGCAAGAGCAGGACATTACACTGCTTTGATCAAAAATGAAAATGACGTTTGGGAAGAAATCAGTGACAATACAATCACAAAAAGACATACAAAAGTTCCTGCCAAATTGCCTGACATTGTACTTTTGTTCATGGAAAAAATGTCAAAAATTCTATGTTTGGACTAAAACAATAGGCTTGAACTTAATTTATAGGCTTGGACTCAACGTATATCATTATTATTATTATTATTATAAACCAGTGGTGTCTGAACGACTTTCCTATAAAGTTTTGGTCCTTACAGACACTTCGCGAAGGCCTGTAAATAGGCCATTGCGATTATTCACTGTAGGTTATTTATTTGAACTGGATATCAATTATACTCTACAAGTCATGCTGCCTGCTTGAGATATGTAGCAGTATATGTAGCCAACAAATAATGTTCAGCCTATCAACCACTGACCTGATTGAATGTGTTGTTGAGCTTAGGTGTGCTAATCAAAGCTCTTTGTAACCTTTACACACATATACATGATGTTCTGGTGTTTCATACTCTTCAGCACATTTCGGGCAAGTGGGTAATGATGCCAGATCTATGATTTTCTTGTGTTTCTCGAGATTACAGTGCCCTGTAAGGATCTGATTTACCAGATCTTTTTATTGTCTGGTGAGACTTAGGATACGTTTACATAGTCAGGTAGATACCCAACCAACGTTATTCTTTGTCTTTTTACAGTCTATCCTTTTGTTCCACGCCTCCTTTAGGTGTTTCGTAGACCACTCTCTGATGCTAGAAAGACAGATAGCATACGGGACTTGAGCAAAGGGTTCAGGGCTCTCTATTAGAAGTTCTGATCCCTCATTTGTCATTTTATCCACTTCCCCATTGCGCTATATCCCTTCATGACCGGGGTCCAGGAAATAGATATGCGGTTTTGTTTTCCTAGATGGTTTAGATTTTCAATGCAGCACAGTACGGTTTGGGATCTTACCATACTATTCTCCAATGCTTTAATAGCCGCCTTACTATCTGAAAGGATAGCTATTTCCTGTTGCTGAACCTCTTTCATGATCAGAACCTCAGATTCAAAAGCCTTAAACATGCGCTATCTCTCCTTCTTCTTCGGTTTTTGTCGTGATGTTTACCGAATGTTAGAGCTGACTTGTCAGGCTTAGGTCTGAGATCCTGCTCTTCAGTGAAGGCAGCGGTGGTGTTTGGTACCACATCAAATGGTGCCAGCTCAGGACTGGTGTTTGGTGTTGTATCCGATGATACCTGCATGGTGAAGAGTTCTGCCTGGAAGACCGTCCTCAGTTTACCAAGATAAGATTTTTGACAGGTGACGTGGTTTGAGTATTCTATATAAACACTCGCAACAATCCTATCATTCATTTTAGATCCATCAGTATAGCATTTGATTACGTTGCTTTTCAGCTCTTTTTCATAATCTCTTGCGCCTGTTCTGTCATAAACCATACATGTGAAATGCTTTTCAAATGATCTGGTTTTAGTCATAAGGTCACCCGGCACATGCAAGAGCGGTAGTTCCTTCCTAGCCTCATTACACAAATCCATGTGACTCTTTGTTTTTCCAGTAGTCCCAACAGATCTTGACCACACCAGACCCATGAGGTCTATTCTATAGGATCCCCATATCGCTTCTGCCTTCAGGAATTCTTTAATCGGAGGGATATTCAACAGCATCTCCAATGCTCCAGTAGGTGTGCTCGGATATGCTGAAGAAGTCATTAAGCAAGCAAGTCTTTGTACCTTCTGGAGTTTCTTCCTCAAGTACAGTTTCTCTGTCCCGCGGATCCAGGAAACACATGCATACGACAAAATGGGACATACCATAGCAATGTATATCCACCTCATTACATGCGGGTTAAGTACCCAGGTTTTTCCCACAATTTGTTTGCATTGCATAAGGGCTGCAGTCGCCTTGGAGGAAATCTTTTCTATGTGGCTTTTCCTGGTTAGCTTACTGTCAAGGATTACGCCTAACAGCCTTGCCTCCTGCGAAAGTTTCAATTTCTGTCCACTCAGAAAAAGGTCACCAAGTTGGCAATTCCTTTTATATGTAAACAAGACCATTTCTGTTTTACGGCTACTGAATTCTAATTCATTTCGATTAGACCATTTATTAGGAATATTTAATGCCATTTTGGCAATGCATCTGACCAATGATGATTTTGAACCCGCGACCAGCACTGTGGTGTCATCAGCATCAGCCTGGGCATAAATATTCCTATTTTTAAACTCCTTTAAAAGAGGATTCAGCATAGAGTTCCATAGTAAAGGTGATAAAATCCCACTTTGGGGGTTTCATTTAACTACTTCCCTTTTAACAGTTGCCCTCAGTAGTTATACTTGAACTGTTCTGTGCCTCACCATATACTCAATCCATCGGATGAGTACTGGTGGCACATTGAGTTCTCGTAGCAACTAGAACATTCTACTGAAGGGTATGTTGTCAAATGCTCCAACAATATCTAAAAAGACACCGAGTGTAATCTTCTTTTTTGTTAGTTTACGCTCTATACAGATCACGAATTCATGAACCGCAGTCTCGGTAGCGACCCTGGCTCGGAACTACTGTGATTGAATGATAAATATTGCATAAATGTGTGTTTGAGAGCTAATTTTTTTTGACAATCATTAATAAATATTATAAATTTATATATTAATACAATAGCAATGCCTGGAAAAATCATGGATTATATGGAAAAATGCGCTCATGAAAAGTAATATTCTTAAGATTTTATTAAACCTGGAAAAGTAAAGGAAAAGAAATTCAACCTGGAAAATTAAAGAACAAAATATTCTAGTAAAGTAAAAAATAAGAATTTTTTAGACTTAAAATATTGCAGCTAAAAATAAAATTTGAATATTGATAAATATTTTATTTATTATTTGCATATGTTGTTGTTTATTGTTGAGTTAGAAAGGGTGTCAGTCGCTGGATTGGACTTAGTTCCCACCTATTATTTGCATATATTTATGTAGTGAAAATTGTTTGAATAAAATTAATTCATTAGTTAGTTAGTTAGTAGATGGAATTAATAATTTTATAATTTACATAAAAATGAATTAAATGATCCTAATTATGATATAATAAAATTAATTATTTTTATGTAAATTATAAAATTATTAATTCCATCTACTAACTAACTAACTAACTAATGAATTAATTTTATTCAAACAATTTTCACTACATAAATATATGCCAATAATAGGGGGGAAATAAGTTCAATCCAGCGACTGACCCCCTTTCTAACTCAACAATAAACAACAACATATGCAAATAATATATAAAATATTTATCATTATTCAAATTTTATTTTTAGCTGCAATATTTTAAGTCTAAAAAATTCTTATTTTTTACTTTACTAGAATATTTTGTTCTTTAATTTTCCAGGTTGAATTTCTTGTCCTTTACTTTTCCAGGTTTAATAAAATCTTAAGAATATTACTTTTCATGCGCGCATTTTCCCATATAATATAAATATGTGTATGTATGTATGCATGTCTCCTAAAATTTTCGACAGAAAAAAACGGATATTACCAAGCTCAGTATCGTTTTGAAGTTCGACTTGTCAGACCAGAAAAATGGAAAAATTGGCTAAAACATTAATATATTCACCTTCAACTGGACACTTTTCAACAGGGAGGGGGTCGATTTTTTCGCCTATATTTTTGAAAGTCATCCTCTCCTTTTGGTGGTTTAGACTTAATTGAAACATAAGTAACTTCCGGTGTTGCTGTCGTCGTAACAGCAACGGTCAGGTTTTTTCCCGCTCTTTTCCTCCTTCCCGGTACGGGTTCAAGCCTGCCTTCCTACTACCACTTTTATTTTCTCAACATACACCTCAACACCCCTAAAAAACACCGGGATGAAATGCTAGTCTGTCTATCTTCTATACTTATATAAATTCGTGGTTTTTGTGTGTACTGATATTCATATTAAAACCCCTGTTTTCTTTTTATTTAAAAAGAAAATACAACTTTCTTTTGAATAAGTTGTCTGATTGCATTCATTAGCAAAAGATCTCGCCTATTTGCGTATTCTTTAAAATATTCATTTTAATTAATTCCCTATTTGTTGCTTCGGTTTTCTTATGGGATGATCATCTTTAGTTAACTATTACGTGTAATTATATTCATGCACATATTCTCAATAATTTATACTTGCATAATATTTGCGTAAAATTTTATAGTAAAACCAAATCTGTTTCCATAGATATTTATGTATACGTATATATGTTTGTTTAACAAATTTTGCCTACCAAGCACCTCCGATACCTTATAGGCAACGGCAAGGCAACTTAATATAGACGGTATTTGAGTCTATGTAAAACTTTATATTTGGGGTTTAACCGGGAAAAAATCGATGTGAAATTTAAAACAAATGAAACTTGCCACGTGCCGGTACTACGAATGCTTAATGTAGTAACGATTAGTTAATATTTGAATTTTTAGCTTTGCATTATAAATGTCTTCATATTCCAGTGTTTAATGACAGAGGCAAAATAAATTGTGAGCTGAAAGTTTTGATTTCGATTCTCGGTGATGGCGCACAAGTCTTTCATTTCTTTTACTTTTTTTTTACTTTTGAAATCATTATTATATATTGCGTCAAATATCTATATATCTACAAATGTAAAAATGTGTGTCTGTATCTGCCTGCCTGCTTAACATACACATCAAAACACCTGGGTAACACCGGGCCGAAATGCTAGTTCATCTATAAAAGTTAAAGTGCCTGTGTGTGTCTTTCTGTCTGTGAACCTTACCCTACGCAATAACTCTGTCAATTGTCGGTGAAATTGGAACAAAATCATTCGACAAATAAACGTAGTCGATGGGAGCTTCGTTTATACTATCCGTTTTATCATCAGATTGAGGAAAATTATAAATATTAAGTTCCATTGAACTAAATATGTATATGGTTGCAGGTTAGAAATAAGTCGACTAAACTCTGTAGAATGCAACCCTCTATTTTACAGCGTTCTACTCTAAGCAGCTCTTTTACAAGCCAGGAACAAATCGAAAATGGTGCCAGATTTCAGGTATCCTGAAAATTAAGTTGGTTTACTTCAGTAGACTTAATGTTTAGAGAAAGTTTCGCAAACCTACAAAAAATAGCATACATACACGTCCGAACACATGTTTACACACACAAACAAACGCACATATATATATATATATATATATGTATATATATATACATATATATATATATATATACATATATATATATATATATATATATATATATATATATATATATATATACTAGCTGTGCCCTGCCACGCGTTGCAGTGGCTCAATTTGGTGTAATGGAAAATTTTAATAAAAGAGAAAATGCATGTTTCTTATATTAGTACAGCAATCCACTGCAAAAAGTGAAAAAGAAGGCGAAACTGAAAAAAATGGTGCTCTTGCAGAATTTGATCTGGATTTTCGAGAGTTTCTGTCAATCATTCATGTTTTGGACTTGACCAACAATCAGTGGATGAAGCCGAACGTAGCAAAAATGTTGAAACGCTAAATGCTTTTTTTGTTGTTGTTTTAAAAAATGTGATTTAGTAATTAATATTTGGTTGATGGTGGGGGGAGGGGGGTTACTATACACAGATTCGAAAAAGTCGTCCAAAAACAAATAAATGAAAGCAAAGGTAAGGTAATTTACGTTTCTACCTAATTGGATAATTGTTTAGTGTTTTTATGTAATGTAAAATATTTAATTGGCTCAAAAAACAGAAATGGTCGCGAATTCTGTTGAATACGTTAAGTTTGGGAAAGTAAGTTGAAAACTAAAAAACTATACAAAACAGTGTCTGAAACTCACCGAACATATGTTGCCATGACATAGGCTGGCATAATGGATAGGTTTCTGACAGTATTTTGTATAGTTTTTTAGTTTTAACTCACTTTCTCTAACTTAAAGTAATCAACAGTGTCCACCACCATTTGTAGCTTTCAAATACACCAATAAACACTGTTTTTCGAGCCGACTAAACGTTACATTAAATGAAAAGGGTGTATATTGCTAAGCACAGATACAAAGAAGTTGTCAAAAAATAAATATATAACAAATAAATGTTATCAAAGGCAAGAAAAGTAAGTGTTCTACCGAACTGGATAAGATTTTAGTGTTTTTATGTAATGTATAATCGGTTCAAAAACATTCAATGTTTATCGGTATATCTGAAAAATACAAATGGCGGCAGACAGTATCGAACATGTTAAGTTTGGGGAAATTTTGGGAAAATGAGTTTAAACTAAAAATACTGTTAGGAACTCACTCAATATATGTTACCATGATGTAGGCTGGCATATAATCGGTGGTTTTAAACTTTTGCTCGATACAGGTGACGACTTTTAAAAATCCCTTTTAGTGATTACCTGGTGTGAAGATATTTGTCCAACTAAACAGCAAATCTGCTCAAAAAAATCCGGTATTATTTTACTTTAAGGCTCGTTTCACGTTCATATATAACGAAATATTTTATTGTAGATTTCGGTGTGCTAAAAACGAATCTGCAAACCGTTTATGTAGCAAAAAAAAAGTTTTCATGACATTCATGAAATTACTTTTTCGAAAAGTGGGTGATCACTTTTCAATGTAAATTTAAATTAGAATGATCACCCACTTTCTGGCCACCTGAGAGATGGGCATTTTTCTGTTTCTTGGCTAAATATTTTTTTGTTTGATTTCTTTTGCATGGTAATAACCCCTGAACTCTGGGACTATTTTCCATTTAACAGCCGTAGCTTTCGTTTACGCTATGCGTAAGCATAAACGAAAGCTGTTTAGCCAATAAACATGGGAAAAAATCCCCCCTCTCTCAGGTGGGTAGAAAGTGGGTGCTAATTTTAAGTTAAATTTACATGGAAAAGTGATCGCCACTTTTTCTAAAAAGTAATTTCTTCATATCATAAAAACTTTTTTTTTGTGACGGAAACGGTTTGTAGATTCGTTTTTAGCACACCAAAATCTACAAAAAAATGTCGTTATTTACGAACGTGAGACGCACAGCCCTTAATGGAAAATTATATAAAAAATCCGGGGGAAAATAGTTTTCAATAAAAACAGCAAATGAATTCGATAGAAAAAAAATGGATGTTATTTTTTTTTCTTTCTGTGTGTTTCTTGGCTTAAAAGTCTTTTTGTTTGATTTCTTTTGCATGGTATTAACCCCTGAACTCTGGGAATATTTTCCATTTCACAGACGTAGCCTTTGTTTATGCTATGCGTGAGCATAAACGAAAACTGTTAAATATGCATTCGCGTACCAAACTGCCTTGTAAAAAAAAACCTTTAAGCCAATAAACACGAAAATAAATGCCCCTTCCTCAGGTGGCCAGAAAGTGGGTGCTCATTTTAAGTTAAATTTAGATGGAAAACTGATCACCCACTTTTCAGAAAAAAAATTTCTTCAGATCATGAAAACTATTTTGATACTCCTTGGGTGTTGAGTTCCATGGCGACCCGCAGAATTATTTAATGGTCGTTCCCTTAGTGCCCCCCTAGTCAAGGCTAACGCATGCGCACGTAACATTTTTTATTTATTTACTTACGTGGTGAGGTTTCTATACTGATAGGTTTTTTGACATTTTTTCACTGGATTAATATTGATTGAACACTAACCAGATTATGAAAAAAAATTGAAAAAAAAAATCATTTCAACATTTGAAAGGGATACTCACTTTTTAGTTACGACGTTCTGGTAAATCGGTCACTTTTTATTTATTTATTTATTTATTTTTTCTATATACGGAAGTGTCTTCGGGAGATATAAAATGGTCGCATGTTGACGAAGCAATGAATCGAGAGGCGTACGGGATTAAAAATTATTGGTAAATTTTTAGATTATGTCCACCTCCTCAATTTTCTTTTAAATGGCGATTTGAAATGGTTTTCGACTATGTTGAATACGAAAATCGCATCGAAATTTTGCAGAAATAAGTAGTTATCAAGATATAAAAAGTTGTCTTATGCATTGTAATCTTTCGCGGCCATCTTTTTACGTGTGTGTATTTGTTTATGGCACGTGTGCACGTAAAAAGATGGCCGCCGAAGAATACAATGCATAATATAACTATTTTTTTCCGTAAAATTTCAAGGCAATTTGCGTGTTCAGCATACTCGGAAACCTATAAATGTCGTCATTGAAAGGAAAATTGTGGAGGTGGACCTAATCTAAAAAAATACCAAATTATTAAACATTGCTCCAGCCTGTTAGTTAAATTTATTATACTTTAAAAAAATTAAAAAGACACAAAACAAAAGTTATGAAAAAAAACTCATCTTTCACAAAAACAATTTAAAAAAAACCACAAACTGACAAAATAAGTAAAAAAAAAAAAAATTAAAAATCTCGACACTTTATTTTCATGTAAACAATAAAAAAAAGTCCTGTTCTCTCTATTTTTTTTCTTTGAGAAACAAATATATTTCTGACTTACAAATGCCGTAGAGACTCATTATTTTTACTTTCTATGGTTTTGATATACCGCGTTTTTATTGCTTACAAAATGGGTGACTGATTTATCAGAACGTTGTAACTAAAAAGTGAGCACCACTTTCAAACGTCGAAATAATGATTTCTTTTTTACATTTTCTTTAATAATCTGTTTAATTAGTGTCCAATCAATAATAATCCAGTGAAAAAAAAGTCCAAAAACCTATAAGTATAGAAAATAAGCATGGGAGTAATGTTTGTACAACCACGTAACGTCGCCTTTCGCACTTTTACAAACATTTTTTTAAAAAAGTAACTAAACCATTTATTGATAATTTGTCACGTGTACAAACATTTATTTATTTACGTAGGCTTAACTCCTTTCATGAATAAGAAAAGTTTTACTCTTTAAGAATAATAAAAGGAAAAAGTTACTGAACATTTATAAAAGGACTTCTTTTCATGAAGGCCAGAGGAATAGTTGGCCGAAAATTCGTGAAACAACAACAATAAATAAAAATGGTGCTAATGCAGAGAGCCGCGCTATTTTTTAAATCATATTTCCACGTTTAAATTACGTTTTACGATATGTTTTTTTTATTTTTTTATTTATTCAATTGTAAAGTTAAAGTACAGAATAGGTACAAAACATCCTTACCTCCCCATGTTAATAATGACTTGTTAAATAATAACATTATTTCAGCACGGATCACTCTCTGCATGAGTAATCTTATATAGAAAAAAAAACTCAAAAGCAAGCAACACACTTTTTTTTGGCCTTATATAATAAGAAAAGATGTGTAAATTAAAAAATTTGGAAGATAAACAAATGAAATATGTTCTTTTTTTGTTTTGTTTTTTTACTTATCGAGTTAACAGAAAATTAAACCTTTCGTCAATTCGTGGCTGTGAAATGAATCGAACCGGAAGTTCAGTTTTATCAACAGAACAGATTCGCAGAAACGATAAATAAATATATTTATTTAATTTAATATTTTAATTTTAATTAGGTAAATTTATTTTAATAACATAAAAACATACCTCGACTCTAAAAATGGGTTGTTTGAAAATTTCAAATAAATTGGTAACGTATAAACATGGTTTTATTTCTTTAGAACGAACCAACTTTACATTTTTATATATATATATATATATATATATATATATATATATATATATGATTATTTTTTTTCTTTGAAACAAAAAATTCAGCAGAGTGCTGAATTAAAAGGAACATCCGAAAATAGACGTATTTATATTTATATTTATATATTTATATTTTGTAATTTGTTGTACAGAAAGTTGTTAGATAAGATAAGTAATTGGTACCGTCAATGTCAATCCCTTTTACTAGGACTGTTTTAAATATGCATAGCAAGCTCTTTTAAGCCAATACTCATCTCCTCATTACAGAGATATAGATCTCATCTAAGAACTTTCTGTACACAAAATACAATATATATATATATATATATATAGAGAGAGAGAGAGAGAGGGAGGGAGAGAGTGAGAGAGCGTGAGAGAGGAGAGACAAAGAAAGAGCGAGAACGTAAGCACTGAAGGTCCCGAAGCCACATGAGGATAAGTGTTAATTAGTAGGCATTGTTCGGGGATTATAGCGCAGTAATCATAAGCAGTCGCGATTTTGTGAATTGGATTATTTAGAGGGAAGTTTCCTCAAGAACTTGTTTACATTGGACTTGAAGACCATACAATTTTAGTCAGCAGGAAAGCAGTAAAACGGGGGAGGGTTTTACAAATGTGCAGTTCTAATAAAAAAGTATTTCTTCATGAATCTACGTTTAGGTTTGGGCACGAATAAAGAGCGTGGTTTGAGTTATACGCGATGTTCTGTAAAAGTTCGGCGTGGGGGTGGGGGCTCATAGATTGAAGTTCAGAGGAGTACTTGTCATGAAAATAATGATAACGCAGAAACGTTCTCCCAACGGTTTTTCTGTGGGAAAGAAGTGTCGAGGAATAGAAAGAGGCATCCCTCACTTCGCTTCGAAGTCTATTTTGAACTCTATCAAGGCAGGAGAGTTTGTCCTTATAGCTCCTGCCCAGATGTGGCTACAGTTCTCCATCATTGGTCGTACATAGCTTTTATGTAGGTAGAAAATTGCATCAGGAGTGATACATCATCTGTAGCGGTAGAAGGGTCCTACCATTTTTCAAACGGACTTGGAAAAAGATTTGATGTATATCTCCCATTTCAGATCAGGAGTAATTGTCAAGCCCAGTAGCTTGTCAAAACGATGAGCCAATCCCAAGATGAAAGACATTCATTTTAATTGATGCCAGATGTGGATCAGGGCGATGATGATCTAAAAGTAGAATCTTTGCATTGGATGCGTTAAAAGTTATCAGCCACTGCTTTACCCATTATACCACGTGCTTAAGATCAGAGAAGAGAGATTCAGCGAGAATTGGTCATTTACGTATGTTGATGTTTTACCATAGATGGAAGTATCGTCAACATACGAATGATCTTTGGATGTTATTTGTAAGATCATTGATGTAGATCAGAAAAAGAGTTTGTCCCAGGATAGAGCTCTTAGGGGCGCCAGCATTAATACTGTGATCTTCTGGTCTCTGTCCATCAACCACTACTCTTCTAAACCTATTCGATAAAAATGATTTAATAATTGAGAAAACATATCCATTTATACCATAGCTCGATATCTTGTGAAGTAGACCTTACTCATAACGCGCAGGATATTAATTGGTACTGAGATGGAGATGACCGATCACCAGAATTCTTAAGTACAGGGTTGACTGATTAGTTTTTCCAAAATGTTGGCATCAATTCTCCTCGGGACAATATTTATACAGCCTTGTAAGTATGGGAGCTTTCTCTGGTTGAAGCTTTTTCAGCACTATAATTGGAATGCCGCCAGGTCCAGTTGTTTTACTGGAATCAAACTTTTTGATTAGTTTGGCAACACCACACACAGACATTTGTATGTCGCATAGTGCGTTTTCTTATACCGACGGAAATAAGAGGTAGGTTTATTGCCTTGGAACTATGTGGTAGAATTTGCTGCAAAGTTTTTGGCAAAATCTCTGTCTTTGTCTGACGCTGAAACAATTACCCCAAGTTCATTGATGATGGTTGGGATAGTAGACACGTTTCTGTTCAGGACCCTATTTGCTATTTTCAAATCTGGTGGGTACCAAGCCGCTGCTCAACTACTTTGGAGTTAACGGACTGACTTATAGTCAGTCCGTTAACTCCAAAGTAGTTGAGCAGCGGCTTGGTACCCTGTCGCGTTTTTCTTGCCGCTTTACAGTGATTGCTGGCAGCCCTGACAATTGCTTTAGTCTCAGTACGTCTATAACTTGGGAAGCAATGGAAAAATTATTTATGTGCGCAATGGCAGCGAAACTCTTTAGAGAGAACGAAGGCTAGCTGTAAGATTTTTTTGGAATACTTTGGAGGGTATAAAAGGTATACATCTACAATTAACCATTCCGTCAGGGCTGATACTATAAAGAACACGTTGTCTAAACATGACACGGAGAGGTAGATCTTATATAAATGTACAAAAATTATCACAGTCAGCAAGATAGATAATCTTTTTTGAAAATTTACTTCCATTAACAGTGATGGGCCTCTCATACAAAAGACTTAATTCAATCTAAATAAACTATTATAAGCCGAACGATGCCGCAACGCATCGGAAAATTTAAGCTCCCTAAAACACGCAACTTAGAATATAACAACTACCGATCTGTGAGCAATGCCCCAACTTATGTATTCGATTTTTATTTAATTATTGAATAAACTTTGACCTTCAGATCTAAGTACTCTTTATAAACCAAATATCCCGCGAGTATGCGTACGCTACAACCTTTTAAAATAATGTCATTATGATGAAAATCGATAAGGGGAATGTTTCCGATTGAACGCCAATGCATTAACAAGTGAAAACGACCAAAGAAAATTAGAGAGAATTTCTTGCCGCGACATTTCGCAGATGTCAAAGACCAACACCAATCTCAACTTGCTGGCTAACCGCAAAGATGATCTTCGACCTGGGAGCCTAACACATTCCGTCTCACCGTTAGAAATATTTCGCGTTCGCAAATGAGGAACTCATCCAATTCGCGGTTTGGTGTTGCTTAATTTTGTTGATGGACAGCAATGGGCAATTTTGTCATTATCATGAAGCAAAATGGAAGGGTTTTTTTTTTTAAATGAAAATAATGACTTTACAATGAAGGCTTTTATATAACCTTACCCATATAAAAAAAGCAATAAAGTAATAAATGTATTGCTTTTGAACGTCGAAAATAAAACACACACACACACGCACACACGCACATGTATATATACATATATATATATATATATATATATATATATATATACATATATATATATATATATTGACTGAGACTACTTCCTCCTAGGACAATAATTAATATTCACAAGAATAAAAGCTAATTATATTTTTCTTACTCTTGTAATCAGGCAAAAACAACATAAACATTTGTGGCATTTGCTATTTGCCCTATTTACAGATAGTTTATTACTTATAAACTTATGAAACCGCAAGACTATTATTACATCGACCTTTTTTACAAGAAGGGGCAACCGCTCATTAAAGACCGGAGGTGACACAATGATAATGGTTAATGGCTACACGAATGTAAAATTTTTAGAAATTAAGTAATTAAATAAAATATATTTGTCTGCATTGAAGACGAAGACCGGCAGTTCCAAGAAACCATCTTTGATCATTGAACTTGACATAGATAGTGCGGAATATTCTTCATAGTCGTTGTAGTTATATTAGTGTATCTTTTTAATTTGGCATAGAAGGGCAGACGATTAATTTTCCAACGGACAGCTTGCTTAAAAATAATGCCAGAGCCCTGCCACGATCGATTTTGTTAAAACCAAGCCTAAACAGCAAAGAGAACACATCATTTAAGGTATCGAAACCGATTCTCAACTTTGTCAAGGGGAGATATGCTTGTGCGAGTCTCTACTCCAAAGATGTTTCAATAGTTATCCATCTAAGGAAGTATTGTGGCATTGTATAATGAAGGATTACGTAACGAGTAAGGCGTCATAATAATTTTCATTGTCATCATTTTACTAAGAGTGCATCTATAGGGATTTATACTTCAATACCTGTATTACATCATTTACATCATCAATTATAGTTTTATGGATACATTATTGTTAAACTAAACTATGCTAGTGTTACAATATGCGTATGATATACTGCTGCCGTACTTCAATTGTATGAATTAGACTGTTTTACATTTTCTCATTGTTTACGTTTGAGTAATAATTCTTTGGCGTCAACAAAAAAAGAAATCAAGAAAATTTATTTGTTCCGAATACCCAGTTAATTAAGACGGTAAGCATTTTAATCATTGTTAATCGTCACTATATCTTTTTATCAAATATACAAGAACACATACAATGTTAAATAACGCGGGTTTATAAGTTAATGTATTAGAAAAAAATAATAATTTGTTAAACAAATGTTTAGGAAGAGCATACCAACGTCATACATTTTGAATCAATTATTGTTCTTTTATGTGTTTACTTCTGAAAGCAAAATATACAGAATATCAGATTATATTTGTAAGCAGATTTTGAAAATAACCCATAACGTATATCTGTATAACGTATATCTGTATATGCGCGTGTATATACATGAGAGAGATTCGTGTATTGTTTATAGAAAAATGTATATGAAATTTACAAGTTAAATTGTGTATATTTAAGATGAAAATAGATGTGTTTCTCGTGAATAAAATCCTGTTACCGACCTATTATATGAAATAATAATGCAAGTGCATTTCCTTTATTATAATTCTGAATATTTAAGATAAGGGTTTTTTTCTTGTTATTATTGAAATTTCCAAACTATTGTTATCGTCTCGAGTGTACTTTATACAAGATTTCGCTCTACGTAACCTACAAACCTTCCCAGGTGTATCTTTCGAAGTTGTAAATATTTTTGTCGAACTTGCGAAGTCGGGCCGGTGATGCAGTTGAGAAGTATTAAAAAATAGACCGTGTGTGGGGACCGAAATATACAAGTGCGAATTATTAGGTCCTGTCACCAATCATGGATTACGAAATGATAGCTAACTACCCCTTTGAAGTAAATAACTTCTCTGTTAAAATGTCCAATCAAATTCCCGTATTAGACAAGATACACCTGAAGAAGATCGGATGTTGCATCGGACGAAAAGTTGTGAACATGACAAATGACGAGAATAGTAGTCCGATGAATTAAATTGTTTGCATTTTTCTGATATTTTAAAACTCTTTTTAAAATCATGTTGTAAAGAAAGTGTTTTTCTTTATATCTAGTCTATGACCAGCACAGTCGTTCCTCTAAGTAACCCATTAGGAGAGAAATCTTAAAATTTAAAACGAACAGACAGTTTAATTGAATGTTAATGATTTGTATCAGACAATAATCAAGACTCGAATATTTAGGCTTCTTCTGACTAGGTTAAGGAGCGAAACGACAAAAAGAAATACAGTATAAAAAAGAAAGAAAACCATACCGACCCAATAAAGTATAGTAATCGTTTATAACTCTGAGCTATGTTTCATTCTCGTGTTATTGATATAGAATTTTATTTTGTTTTTCTCTAGATAAATCTTTCAAATATGAGATTTACGTTACGTATACTGTATTCTAAGAACGATGGTAATATTGTCCATGAAATATGTGCGTTCATGTTTCTGTATACCATAACATCATTGATAAAATCTCTATGTTTGTCGATTTGTAAGGAGTTGTTTTAATAGTCTCCCTGGAGACGGAAGTGTGTAAGACTGGTCCCAAGCCAGTAAAATAACTGCATTTTTGATCGACAGTTTTTTGTTGGGATTTACTGATTAAAACAGTTGATTTAGGAAATCATCGATGTAATCTACAACTTAAAACCCATTTTCTCGAAAATATGGTGTGGGGGGAACTGTTTTAATAAAAAAAAGCAAAATACCCAGTTTTAAATTTCATCTACATCACTCAGTATACCTGTTTCTCCATCTGCCTGCCTATCACTTAGTTTGTTTGACTTTCCGCCTGTGTACTCATTTTTTTCACACACTATCTTTTTTGAAAAAAAAAAGGTAACAGACCGACCCGAGGTGGGTCTAACTATAGCATTTGTGCGAACGTTTCTCTTAAGAGATTTTAATTAGTTCAAATATTTGTTAACAGAAATTGTTAAGGCAGTATCAATTGGTGTTATACCGGTCTTCCTTGAAAAGAGGAATTTACACTGATTAGCACTATAAATAGTGCTAGTAATTCCAATACCAGTAAGAGAGATGAGACTGCACTTCATCTGTTAGTCGAGTGCCAGACACTTTTATATCTTTGTACATTATTGTTAACACATATTTTCCTTAACTGAACCTAGACTTGATTGTTCTTATTTTCAATGTTGTTCCACGACACAACAATTTGAAAGTCATATATTTGGCAGGGGAATTTACTATTTTAAAAGGCTTGATATATTGTTCATCTTATTTTTAATACTCACTCTGTCTGCGTACATGTATGTTATCCTCATTTATTAGCAAACTGTATCTTTTTCTTTTGGACATTTTTTATAGAGTTTAACTCCGTTAAAACATTTGTGTCCATAAAGTCAAACCAGTTTACGAGTAAGAAGTCACAGTTTGGGTTTGGGGTACACCATTTCTGAGGAGCTCACATCTATTTAAAATTCTCATTCATAATAAAACACAATGTGCGTTGCATATCTGTCCGTCCCCATGTTTTTTTTTTTTAACTGGAGGAAAATCGAGAAGCGGTGCAAAGCGTATCAGATGGTTAAAATATTTGCCACACGAAGTACTCGAAGCAGTTGCTGTTGTTACAGAACCCTTTTGTAGATATAGATTGTTCAATCTCTTTTTAAGAGATTAAAATATATTTTTGTCTAATTTATAATACTCATTAGTTTACGCGATCCGCTTGTCTGTGTAATTCTTACGATTTTAAAACGTGTATCTTAGTCGAGACGATAAGTAAAACAGCGATGTAAGGCGGTTCAAATAAATGCAATTTTTTAGATTATTTTTATGGATCATTACGTGGTTTTAATATTTTCTTACAAAAATAATCGAACCAATTTACGATTGCAAACCAATATTTTCAGAAAGAAAGTCATTAAATTATTTTTTCAGTATAAAAAACACACTTTTAATCTAGTTTGTAAAAGGTACAGTTAGTTATTTATCTGTCTATCGTTCAAAAACTCTCTCCTTTACAGTTTCTACAAACTGTCTCGCCTCTGTGACGGAGGTTTTCAGAGCAGCACGAGGCGGCTCAAAATATTGCATTTTAGAGGAATGTTTTTTATAGAACTAGATCTCGTTAAATTACCTGTAGAAGGAAATGGCTGATGAAATTATTGATTTAAATTAAAAAAATTTTTAGAGAGAAGTAAATTGGTTGTAAGAGGCTAAACCATGTTTTATCTGATCTGTAATGCTCAATAGGCATGCATGTGTGACATTTTGTATTTATTTATTTAAACGGTAAATTTTCAGATGGAATCTCGCATCATTGCGCGAGCCGGGTTTAACGCTTTTATTATTTTCTGGAACAATTTAATAGGGTATAAACTCTTATAAAATAATGGCTAACAGATATGGTGGAAGTAATCTTAAATTAAAAAGATATAATGATAGGAGAGGTAGTGTGTCCGCAATTATATTGGATAATAGCATATTTTTTAATCTAATACTTACCATAATTATTACCCTCTTATAATTTTTGACATCGTCTTATTTAATTTATTGAATCGCGGCTTAAAAATCGTAAAATATTCAAACTATTCCTGGAACGGATTCAGGATTTTTTGTCAATATTGTTAATTAACTGTATTCTGTAATTACTAAAATTGTTCGGATATTCAATTATTACGAGTATAGGTTTCATTTTTGTAATTATAAAAAGATTGGTTGTGTGCGAATATAGTCTTAATAAAGTGTGAATTATTTCTGAAATAAAGTAAATAAGACCAATGTTTTAGTAAAATAAGAGCAATAATAATGAATAAAGTATAAGTTGCAATGAATACTATTCACTAATATTTTTCCCATTAAAAAAAAACTATATCTGCTTGGATGTATCAATTTTGCAAGGTAATACCTATCTTGGCATATATATATATATATATATATATATATATATATATATATATATATATAGATAGAGAGAGAGAGAGAGAGAGAGAGAGAAAGAGAGAGAGACAGAGAGAGGGTAAGAGACAGTAGAACCCGTTAATTATAGCCCTAAACAAAACAAAACTACAGCTTTATTTTTTAACTCTTATTGAAAAAGAAGATTCGGATAACTGGATTATGTAAAAGAGCTTAACTCTCTTAAATATAATCAACCTCAGTCTCTATCACTGCTTGCGAAACTTGGAGTATGTGTTTTCCGAAAGTGCATGCGTAATACACAGCGTGTGTCGGTGATTTGGCTGGATTTTCTGCCCGATATTGGTGATGTTCTCGACGTATGTCTAAGGAATAGTCCGACGGGTTTAAGTTGGGGAAAGAAAAGGTAGCGCCGAGAGAAGGGTACAAAATTGTAGCACCCATTCCGATACCGAGCCTTTGGAATTGTGTGTCGGCGTCTAGTTATGCTGTCACACTCAGGGTCTACTAGCCGCCATATGATTGCGCCACACCCAATAGGTAAACCTTGATGTTGACTTTGACGCCTACCCCGAATATGTGAGGTGGAAGGATTTGGCCTTTACTTGAAACCACACCAAATCCCATAACAGTAGATTATCCGATATGTTGAACTCTCCCCTAAAGCGTTGCATTCTTGGGGTTGAAAGCAAGGGCCCTGTTGTCATAACTTGAATCGGTAGAGAGCATGAGTTGTGCAGTGGTGCATCTCCAATCTCCCTCGTTGTACATTGTGTCACTCCTGGGATTTGTACACAAGTTGCGGACTAGTAGAGCGTCTTCGGCACAAAGGAAGAACATTTTTCATAAAACTGAAATGGAATTATGTCGTATTTCTAACGCGATAATTTTATCGTTCCACCCTTGATAAAAGTAAATTTCAGTTCATTTTTTTATTTATCTCACATCTTATTGATAAGTGTAAACTGATTCTAGCTGACACCAACGCCTAGATACATGTATAAAAATTGAAAATCCACTATGTATTGTGAATTATATATAACTCATAATAATTGAGATATAATTGACGGTATAATAATATATACGAAATCTGTTCGAATGAAAATTTCATATTAAAGCGTATTTCAAGGCATGAAAAAAACCTAATCCTCGCCTTATAATATTTCTTAAAATATGTGTTTATTAACTGGCACGTAAAACTGTTTTTATAAAGTGCTTCCCAACAAACTATTCATTCATAGAAAACTTCTATTTCACTTATTAGAGGTTGTATCACGTCCTTATATATATATATATATATATATATATATGTGTGTGTGTGTATATATATATATATATATATATATAAACACTTAGATGTTGTTTATATATATATATATATATAAGGAAAAAAATTGTAAATACATAAATAATTAGTCGGTAAACTTGGATTTTAATCGCAATTATATTATAGATTATAATATATATATATATATATATATTAAAAAAAAATTATATTTTATAAATGTAATTTATAATCTATTTCGAATTTAAAACTATAGAAAAATATAATAATGTTAATAAACTAGGGAAATCACTTAGGATAGATAAATACTCACTTACCCAAACCTTGAAAGATTTGGGTTTTTAAAAAATAATTTTTAAACGTATTTCGAAATTTTTAATCGTGATTCGATATAATTAAAAATATATTTTTTTAAAACTTTAAACGTATTTTTGGAAATTTTTAAATGTTCGATATAATTAAACGAATTTTAAAGTTTTTAACCGATACCAATACAGATTTTGAAGTTTTTATACATAAGGAAAGAGATTTTAAAATTAAATGGGGTTCAAATTAAAATCGATTCATATAAAAAAACATTTTTTCGAAATTAGATCTTAAATTTAAATAATTCAAAGTTGAAAATTAGGTATTACATTACCCGATATATATATATATATATATATATATATATATATATATATATATATATATATAGATAGATAGATAGATAAAAAAAGGGGGGATTAAACAAAACGAGATTTGAACGTGGATTCACGAGGTATATATACTTCACACTTCCGGTTATAAGATAGACGAATGTTGGCTGAAGAGAGCTCGATAAGGATACCTTAAACGGGCCTTATTATCGGGCTTGAAACCGACGGTACCAATGACCTGTCTCAACTAACAACTTTCTGTACACAAAATATAAGTACGCTCTTAAAATTTGGATTTTCCTTTTAATTGAGCACTCTGCTGGAATTCTTTTTCCAAAAAAACTAATCATATATATATATATATATATATATATATATATATATATATATATATATATATATATATATATGAAACCATGAGCTGGCGTGTCATTTAATGCCTTGTTAATCTACAATAATCCATCGATCCTTCCAATATTGGCATTTACAAAACGCATCCTGTCTCGAACAGATCATAATGTTATATCAAGATTTTTATCTTTCGAATGCGTAGTAGGATTTTATCCTATCTTTTTTTTATTTATGTAACGCACATCTTCAATTATTATACGCACTCGCATTCATTGTAAATACTCGAGCACCTGCCTGATCGGATGTTCTTTGTGGCTAACATTGTTTTATTTTATTATTATTATTAGAAGTAGGAATCGTTGCGTTGCAATCAAGACAAATAGGCTGCAATTAGATAATAAATAAGTGATATACTCAGGATTAAGACTTACCTATTTAAAATGATAAACAGAATTTATGTACGTTATGAATGCGATACTAATCCATTATAAATACCCAAAATATCATCTGTAAAATATCTTAAATAGAAAAAAATATGAATACATTGAAAATAATAAAGATTTACTAAGCTTCAGTGCAATTTCGGAAACTATATTATTGATATATATTATATATATATATCAAAGTGATAATGGAAATATATGCGAAATAGAATTGGAACTCACAAATCTTCATAAATGAGTAATATTCTATCATCCTATTAGATTTTACCTCATCTTATCTACGTAAAATTCAAACCAGGAAATGAACATCAGATGAAATCGGATTACGTTCCACGTGATGGAAATCTATTTAATTTGGTTTTCGGCAGTTCCATGCAACCATGATATAATGTTATGTCATGTAAGAATCGCATACGGAAACAATTATGTATGATGATGCATCACTTCTGGAATGGTATAAACTATTGTATATGTGTTGATTTATTTACACCTCCATCATTTCGGATTAACACACAACGGGAAATGTCGACTGTAATGCCCATATCTTTATTGAAAATATTGCTTAATATGCATAACAAGACCTCGTACACACACAGTCCTACAGACATACATTCACAATCACTTACACACACACATACATTCACACACACTTACACACACAGACAGACACACACCGATTTATATATATATATATATATATATATATATATATATATATATATATATATATATATATATATATATGCTAAAATATGCCCAGCTTTTATATATTTAATAATAAATTCGTGATTGCAAGGGTAAAAGAAAGTATTTCGATTCAATCAGTTCGAATCGAAACTTGAACTGATATTTAAAGCGCGTGACGTTGCCACTATAATGCTATGACACGAATATGAACTCATTAAATTAAGATGAGTGTACAGAAGCTATAACACATTTTACTACATTAAAATAAAATTAATTAGCTTACGACCCATTAAGGGACGGTTCCTTAATAGTTTAATCATTTGAGGCAGTTAGCGCAGCCCTGCGATATTATTTTATGAAGAGTTTAAGTTTGAAAATATAGAGACATACACACAATCAGAGGTATAACCTTTATATATTAGATTAAGGTGTGTATGAAAAGGTAATGTTTGAAATTGTAAGCTCTTACCCCTTATTATATTTCTATTAATGAGTTGAGTTATTAACAAAAATATTCAATTGTCTTACACTCTCATCTTGCACAACTCAATCATTTTTTCTCGATTTGGCCTCAACGTACTATATAGTGTGAGATATATGCATGAATAACACAACAATTTGAAAAACATACAATGTGGGATTATAAATCATATAAAAATGCAAATAAGTAATAGTTCATTATAAGTGAAATTATTTTTGATTTTGAAACGTGTGTACATAAAACATGGTCAGAAGAGTCAGAATCGGTAATCGGGAAACGCTAATCGTTGCTCTTCGACTACTTGCAACACTTATTGCTACTGGCTCTCTTCGAAAGTATTTACTTGAATTTGGATAAGTGTAGGACCATTTTGTAATAAATTTATTTGTTTAATATCAGTAGCATAATCCTATTGTGATTACCATGTTGGTTGATGAAACTACATATTCTTTTCATATTTAAACTGCTTTGTGTTGCAGATGACATATGATTGAAGACCCAATATCAAGTCCGATTTTTCCTCATTTTTCTCTAGATAAGTCTGAGATTCGGTGCTCAGTTGGAAACAATCACCAGCTTTGTTTCATCACTTACTTGACCGTCAAAGAATGGTAAGCCAACAAGTTTGTTTTATAAAGTTACCATAACTGACGCGTACACGATGTCAGTGCAGAATTAGAAACAACTTGTTGGTAACTATGTAGTCATGAAGTGGCTGTAATAGACGCAAATTATTTCGTGGAGCACTTGTTGCAGAATATCCAGTAAACCAGGCTGTAAATATATTTGAAAACAAAGAAATAAAATGTTGCAACACACATAAATCATTGGGATCGAAGTAAGTAAATCGTTATATGACTTATGCCATCTACTTAGTTCTATGATATGTACCTGGTCTTCGTATTTCCAAACTTGGAAACAACAGGACCAATTGTAGAAATGATTTGCCATCATCCCCTGACTCTTACATCTGAAGATGCATGCGTACAAATACTATATGTGATTTTTTTCTAATACTGAAAAGTACTCATCAACGATTATCTGGTATTCAAGATGATTGATTGTGCTTAAGACTTGGAAAACTATCTGATGTTTTTTTTATTTGTGCTCCGCGTGTTAGTTCTTTCATGAACACATTAAATGCCATTTGCAACTATCATTTCATGACTGTGATTACAGCAAGGTAGTCAAAGAGGTTTAGGTCCTGGTTTCTGCTTTAGCAAGGGGAATGAACCAGAAATCCGTCCTGTGTTGCAAGTGGTTATGAATAATCGTACAAGTGAAACTGGTCTTTCCCCATCTTTGAAACGGAAAGGGATCCATAACTTTATGCTGACATGCTGATTGTATCCAAATACGCCCTTCTTTGTTTTCCAACTGCATTATCATTTTTTGGCAGATATTATTTCTCTCTCTACTTTGAAGCAACCTTTTCGATATTTCACACGCATTGCTTTTCGAACGTTTTTATCTTCATTATCCGTAATCATTTATGGCCATGGCATGAGCATGGGCAACATAGAATAAGTTATTAAGTGAATCTGCAAATTCAACTTAATAAGATGTCTGATTATTTGGCTTCCTGAAACAATCCTCTTTCATTAAATTCAATTTATTATGCAAATATTGATGTTCAACAATGATGCTTTAGTTATGTCGTGTTGACATTTGACTTTTAGCTTAGATATTCAGCAGATCAGAAGTTGTAACGTAAGCACTGTCTTGTATAGAGAGTTTCTGATTATAATGCAAATCGAAAAATATTGCCAGAAGCAGGTTATGTACTCTTAGTAATGCATTCAGATGATTAACAAAAAAGCCAGATACCACCTTCATTGGATGCATGATGTTAACAATTGGCAAGTTCTGTACTTTTCTGAAATGAAATATAAAAAAATAACGTGTTTTTTATGTTAACCAAAAATGAAATCGTTATAATACAATAGGTTGCCACTTATTTTGTGCAATTTCGAACGCTCAGCCGAGGAAAGTATTACATATACGATAAAAAAATATTACATTTTGATAGAATAAAAAGGGATTTACAGGTAGCTTAATAGGTCAAATTCAGGGTTTCCAATACACATTTTTACAACTGAGATTTCGAGATTAGTCAGCTATATATACTTTCTTTTTGCAATATTAGGATTATTGGAGATATGTAACTACCATAAAATATTGAGACGAAATTACAGAAAATTATATACTCCCCATTTATATTAATTAGGACAAAAATAGATTGTAAGGCTAGTAAAATTATACAATATATATTTTATGTAAATTTCATTGGGATGTATGATATATATCAGAAAAAAAAAAATATATATATATATATATATATATATATATATATATATAAATGTTTAGAGGTGCAGAATTTATATATAGTTTAAAAAAAAAATTATAGGCGGAAGTTTCTCGAGAGCTCTTTCGGCTATCATCTCGTCAGGAGAAAATCGATAGCAACCTAAATAATATTGTGTCGAAAAATAAAGAGTTCTAATGGGGAACTTATTAAATGTGCCAAAAGTACGGGGCCACTAATTAAATTTATTTACGTTTAAAAACGATTAAATATTGGCACAACAAAGGAGAAAATCAAAAAAAAAGCGGGAGAAAAAAACGGAAAACAGGTCGCGTAGTATGTACCAAACGCAAGGACACAGAATTGAAGCAGTCGTGAATACTTCTTCGAATCTGTTTGGAAATTCTATTACGCCCCTCCCCAATCCACGGTAATTTCAAATAAACCGGGCATTTCAAGGGTCCAAACTTTTTAGGGGATTTAAAATCCGCAACCTTTTTGAAAATACAGTCATCAATAAGGTCAACAGGGTAACCATTATTGATGAATATTTCCCTGATCTTATCGAGTTCAACATCTAATCTGTTAGCCGAACAAATCATGAGGGCTCTATGTACCAAAGTATTAATTAAGCCGACCTTACGTGATTTAGGTACAAAAGGCAACCATTTCAAATATAGGCCAGTAAATGTCGGTTTTCTATAAATTCTAGTGAGAAAGCCCCCACCCCTTGAGCGTTCGACAAAAACACCCAAGAAAGGAAGCGAATTGTCCTTCTAACTTTCCATAGTGAACTTAAGAGCCCCATGTAAAGAATTCAACCTATTAAAAAATATCGACGCTTGACTTTGCGATGGAAAAATAGCAAAAGTGTCGTCAACATATCTGAAATATGCAGTGGGTTTAGTTGTAGAATAAAACATAACGGATTCATGGTACCCGAGGAATATATCAGCTAAAGTTGGGGCAAACGGACTCCCCATTGTAACCCCGTAACCTAACAGTACATAATATCACAAAAACTAAATTCCACGGATTTAGTACACATTAAATTAGTTCAATAAGAATCTATTTACAAAACTGTGGAGCAGTCAGGCGACCATCATATAAAGCGTCGGTACATATGCGTATAGTCTCATCCAACGGTATGTTGGTAAAAAGACGAGATACATCAAATGAGCACATGAAAGACGTCTCAACATTTGAATACAACCCACGTACACAATCAACGAACCGAAAAAGAATCTGGGATAAATTTGTGGTGTATAACTCACGCACAGGTTGCAGAATTTGCACAAGCCACTAAGCCAAAGAATTTTGTGCTGAACCAACCATTGATAAAATAGGTTTCAGTGGAACACCTTGCTTATGGATTTTGGGGAGACCATGCATTCTGGGACGTTGTGACCCAGAGGGCCTGATCCTGTTATAGATATCCTTGCAAAAAACTTCTTTTTATATAATGCAAGTAGACGTCTTTGCATTTATGCCTTGTTTGCATTTAAGACGGAATTTCGAATAATCATTGAGAATAACTGCCATTTTCTCAACATAGTCCGATTTATCCAAATCACCACTCATTCACCTTTGTATGGTTTACACATATAAAAATCAGTATTAGATTTTAACGCTTTCATAGTCTTAAATTGCGGTGTGTTCCAGACAAAGTCGCTATGATCGACAGGAATGTTACTATATCGGTGAGCTAAGGCAACTAAATCAGATTTAATCCCAACAATTTTTTCTGGGGAATTAGGCACATTATGTCTAAGTTGAGAGAACAAAACTTCAAAGGCAGAAAGTGTTCTCTCTTTATTTATACTCGTAGGGGGAATACAAAAATCTAAATACCTAGACAAAACTCTATTTTCAATTTCTGTAAGGACAGTTTTTGAAAAATTGAAAATATGTTTGCTTCCATTAGTGGGTTCACACCCATATCTTCTGCGAACCAGAAGAGCAAGTTGTTTACTATTATCTTTGGAAGCATTTTGCCTAGCAAATTGATCAACAATAGATAAATATTTGCAAAAACGGAATAAGTAAAAAAAAAGGACAGGAACCCCTTCACTACGGACCAAAGTTGATGGCGATTACTAATGTACGTCTCAAGATTCTCCATCAAATTATTCATATCGTCACGTATAAAAGCACGCTCCATAGATAAAATTGGCTTCACTCTAGATGCAGCAATACGTTTACTAATGTACACTGGGGCTACATTTTGTATCTTTGTATATATATATATATATATATATATATATATATATATATATATATATATATATATATGTATATATATATGTATATATATATATATATATATATATATATATATATATATATATATATCCATATTAATACATACAAGCGGAACCTGTGGAAATTCTACAAGGGACTCATTCATATGTGATATATTGATGTTAGCATTGTGTTCATGGTCAGGTTAAATGGAGAGCCTCTGTTATTATTGTATTTTTTTTGTAAAACTGCAAAACTATTTATTAAAGCTAGCACGAACGGCCAGTAAAGCCCGGCCGTAAATTACGTAAATATGTTTAAATTCTTGCACAATTGGTATATACTATTATACAGTTAGTATTCAATCGATTTTTATATGATATACTGTTGCGATTTAAAAAAATCTATGTTTATATTACTTAGGTACATTAGCCTGAATCGAAATCGAAATAAACACTTATGGAATATATATATATATATATGTATATGTATATATATATATATATATGTATATATATATATGACTGTAGTCAACCATAATGGAAATCGAAACCAAACTTATGAAGAATACTTTATAAAATTATGGATAAATAAATAGTTGACTTAAGTGGCATCAGCTATAGTCGAAACCGAAACCCACACTTATGACGAATTCTTGGCAAAATTAATTAGGACAGGAAATAGATGGACACAACAATAAAACGACCCGTATCTTAGCGTGACACACAGATTGCACCACATACTATTTTATTGATATATAGATCAAGGTTAATGTTTTCTCTTAAGTGGAGTCACTCAGTGTAAACATTCTTGGAATCTGGAATATACATTTGTCATTTATTTTTCTGAAAATTATATATATATATATATATATATATACACATACTTATATATATATATATATATTTATATATATATATATATATATATATATATATATATATATATATTGACGTGTGGTTTAAGGTTCGTTTATATGTAGTTAATATTATTTATGTTAATCAACATTTTCGTAGCTATTATGGCAAACTATGTTAAGTTTATTTCTGTAAGCAGGCCACAGTCAGTAGTCTATTCAGTAAGCAATTTAGATGTACAATTTCCACATGGAATGTTTGTTTATGATTTATAGCTATAAATATTTACTCCTTACTGTTACGTTGATTAGGACTGTTTAAAAAAATAAAGTAACGGATATACATTTTTTGTGTAAACATTTCCATACAGAAATATAAGTGTATATTAAGGAGAAGAGTCAGTTCATTCCTTTTAAATTTTCTCATACGTCAATTTGTGTCACTTTGTACTGGTCGTAAGTCCAGACATGGTGTGAGATGTTTGGAGTTAAGTCGAAATTATCTTTACATGTCCGTTTAAATTTGTTTGCATCCGTCAAAATCGTGTATAATAAAAGTAATTGCACTTCTTAAACACTCGATAATAATTTAGAATTTAACGGTTACAAAGACCAGATAAGTGTATCTTTTTAATTACTATTTCTGTTTACTAAAATCTTTCAGAAAATAAAATACCAAACACAGGATGTTGAGCAGTTTGTTCTTTTGCCGTTTCTTTTCGTACTCTAATATACCATTGTAGCAATCATGGTAAGATTATGCATCATTTTAAAAGAAAAAGAAAACAAAAAAAGCAGACTGTATATATTGCTGAAGATTGGTATTACATAATTCGATAATACAAAAAAAAAGGATAAGAAAGATCAACTGAATTTTTGTGATAAAATCATGATAAAACAAACATCAATTTACATTTTTAAGATAAAATACTACTACTACTATTACTCGTATAAATAATAATAATAATAATAATAATAATAATAAATTGCAATTTTAATAACAAATAATTTAACACTGATTGTGTCTTTCTAACCAATCAATTTTATTTATTATCGAGTATTTCAAAGATTTAATTTGTGTATTATTCACCTGTTCAACAAACGCAAACAAAAATTGTTATCGGACATGGAAACACAATTTTTACTGAACATCTCAAGTGATCTCAAGACTTAGAACAACTAGCACTCTGACAAATAACATAGGAGAAAAATAAAAAAAAACTACACGAAATAATAAATTCTCTAAGTTCATGGAGAGTAATATTTTATTATACGAAACTTTGAAATAGAAGAAAACCTTTATCGTTTTTCTAGTAAATAGCAATATTAAGAATCATTTTTACACTCTATTATTTATAAATGTTTTATGAGATATATATATATATGTGTTTGGACAGGCATATGTAAATCAATGTGAAAGTGTGGCACGTTGGGAACCACACTTCTGACGTAATAAACAACGAACATTTTTCAATATATGAATACATGTTGGAAGTTAGAAGGAGGATCAGATAATCAGAGAAGATTACACAGTTATACAGTCGATTGGGGAGTGGGAACCCCTTAGGGACGAAGGGAGGAGTGTTTACCATGTAGTCGAAAATGCTCAAAATGCTGACTTCATCAAACGGCTGGGATGTGAATAAAGACAAAATAATTTTGTAATTGTGATGTCTCGTATCGTATTTACACCGGAAAAGTTAAATGTGTTTTGTATAACACTCTATAAACGCACCTTTGTATAACCCTTTCAAGTATTATGTAGCTTCCCACCATCATCAATATGTCCCCATCTCTGTGTTAAGAACTGTTTCAGCAATATTTCCCAGTGTATAAATATGAAATACCAAAAATCATCACATCCTGTTATAAACGTCTCCCTTATTATCATCATCATCATCTCCTCTGAATCCTTTTAATGTGTGGCTCACTATGAAACAGTCATCTCTTTCAGTATGTACTCGCTACACAGCACTTATATAAATATTTCTAGTGTATTTAATACTTCAGCGCCCCTATTATTTGCGACATAATCTGTATTTCCTCAAAATACGTTGAAAGTTTTCACCTAACTTTACAATATGTTTCTTAGTCATATTCTCTGATAATTTTCCCCCTTGAAAATATATCGGTCGAAAGGCGCCTCGGGTTCACATTTGCTTAGTTATTTTCTATTACTTTTCAATGTATTTAAACACATTTTTTAACGTTTTATTCGTTTCCTCCTTGTTTTTATAGAGAAGGCTATCACATGTACCCTGTTTTTCGCTCGCCAATTTAATATTAAGACGTGTATATAAACATTTTTTTCGCTTTCCTCTGGATTTTCATATTATCGCCTCCCCAACTCGACACCAGCTATCCTGCAGAAATTAACATATATGTAACTGTATAATAATAGGGTGTCATGATTACGTAATCAGCAGTGCAGAATGATAGTTCCTTCTAGAAGTGAAGACTGTTATTCGGAAGTGGGAAAATATTATAAGTAGAATTAATAGATTAAAAATGTTTACTTTATTTTCTGAAGTATGCCTTACAGACAAACTCCCCCAATATATATATATATATATATATATATATATATATATATATATATATATATATATATATATATATATATATATAGTTCTTGTCTGTGTGTGCGAGAAATTCTTTATTAATCACCTCTAGAATTATTTCATATGAAAACAATTTAATACGATAAATTATGTATTTCTACCGTAGAACACCTATGATTAATGTTTTATACGGAAAATTGCTGCTTAGATGACAAAATAGATACATTAAAATAGCGCTTCGTCGCTTAGTAAGTGGAATAACATTGTTTTTTTTATTAAGAATTAAACATCCATAACCAAAGACTTCGATATATCTAAGTTTTGTTTAAATTTCTCTAAGGCTCATCGCATCGCTATTCATAGATAAATTACATGTGCGAAAAAGTATACTCTTTTTCTCGATTATTTCAACAGATTCTTTTTAAACACCCATTCGTATTATGTGAAATTTACAATTAATCGCGTTTAATGTTTTTACGCAATATTTTTTTAAAAGTAAGATAGCATTGTTTCATTCTAGTGAATTAAAACGTTTACAGATGCATCTTAATTTACTAATCGAACGTTGTATTAGAGGAAAATCATTTTAAACTCAGGAAAATTCCTAAGTTTCTTAGAAAATGTGTACTACTCCTTCGTCTAGATGTCAACTGCGAAGCTTAAGCAGAGCCGCTAAATCCCACCATTAATTTATATTGATAAAAACGTAAATTAAGATTAATAAAACGTACTGCTCAACCATCATCATGCAAGTCCATATGTTAGTTCCTGTGTCTTAGTTTTTCGCTCTTTTTTGTGTTTGTTCTTTTTCACACTCTTCTGCTGTTCATGGATTTTTAACATCCTGAATCCTATAAAAGGGCATAAATTCTAATGGAAAGTTCCAGTTTTTCTAAGCGTCACAGGAATAACTTTTTCAGATTTCTCTAGTTGCAAATTAAGCTCAAGATTATTTTAATTTTTAATCATAGCCTCTATATTTAAACTGAACATGTACAAAATGAAAATATAACCACATTATATATGAATTATTTCCATGGGGTTTCCACAGTCTCCGTTAGTAGAGATATCTTCTTATAGACACATTTCCAATAATTAATGTCATTGCTTGCTTATTTAAAAATAACGTAACTGTGCAACTTTTTAGGAGAATACATTTTATTTTGTTTCTGATAATTCTATTTTAGGATTGTTCTGTCTTATGGACTATGCTTTGTCTTGTTTAGTCCAAGTTTTTTTTTAATATTCTTTCTCTTTTTTTTTTTATATTGTTTTCTTTATCAACTGGAAAAATATTTATATATGTTCACAGGTTGGACAAAATTAACGTATGTTTTTCAGCGTGCGTTGCATTTATAGCAGCATAATGGTGGCTTCAAATTAGTTATTTGCTAAAATATAAGAAACAGTTGAGTATCACGAATACAGTGAGATGACTAAATCAAATGGTCCGTCCCCGCCCTCTATTGAGTAGAGGTTTTCTGACAATTGTTTAGTTAATTTTATGTCTATGTTATCAGACCCTTGTAAGATCTTCCTGGTAGGCGAGATCGAGGATTTGTCAGCATATTGGATAATTCTCTAAAAATTAGGATGGATTACATGAATTACAGTCTGGTCCTGAGGGTTGTGATGTAAACAAACACAGTTTCTCTTCAGCTTTTAAGATTGGAAGTTGAATGTTGATATTTTTGCAGTTGCCCCTCGATCGACAAGTTTGAATTTAGAACTTTCGTAAGGTTTTAGGTTTGTGCTAGTATTTTAGCGGAAGCTGATGACTTGCAATTCATCAAACAAAATTGAAGGGGAAATTATTGGACCGGAGTTCAAATATAGACGTATCTCGTATAATTATACAGTTACTTGTAACTGTTTGAAAAAATATCCTGAATCATGCTCTTATAAATGATCGACTTTTAAAGGGGGATCATCTATCATGCGGTTCGAATAACGAAATTTGAAGACCTTAAAATGCATGTAGAGTAAATGAAACTTGACTTGTATGATGTTAACAAATGTTTCGGAACAGATTTTTTACAGAAAACTGAAATTCTGATATAATAATTACTCACATCCTGTTTGCCATATTATCAATTAATATCATAAATGAACAAACAACGTGAACATCTATGGTGTCCAACTTGTTTGGCATAATAGAATATTATCACACGGCGCTTGTGGGTATAAAAAGCGGGAGGGTTGCAATCCAAAACCAATATTTTTTTCATTCTCTTCGTAAGAATTTCAAACGAATATCTCGTCTGCTTTAACTATACAACTTTTAATTATAAAAAGTGTATTGATCCCTTCAAACTTCATTCTCATATTCGTGAAATCTACAACATTCGTAAAATGTACATTGGCAGGGAATACAATTACTAGCTGCTTTAAATCCCCTTCTTATGGCAAAGGTTAACCATGCCAACACGCTCCTAATATGTATAAAGGGTCTTAGTAATTATATCAGGAATATAAAGGAAAGAAATCATTTGGTGAGTCATGTGCTACTTAAGGTTAAATAATCCCTTCTGTTTCATGTGACCAATGGCCTAAAATATCTATTTGATCCGATGCGGATAATGGCATATGTCTAATATTTAAAGGACTTAGGAAGACAAAAAACCCTCCAGGGTTTTCCATTATATATTCGACACCGGAAATCAAAACCCTTTTGTGTTTCTCATGTTATTTTACAGAAATTATTCTCTAAGGAAATATTAGGAACTAAACCCGTAGTAATGCCTGTCAACACTTCTATTGGAACGAGATCCGTAGACCTTATTGGGCTCAGTTGCTCCCTTAAATGTATCCCTTTTTTATTTATTTGCCTTTCACATATAGTTTCAAATCAGCATTGCAAGGCAACACATTTCAGGAAATGTCCATCTAATATAAAGCAGGCAGGATTTCGCCTTTGTCAAGGCTGTAAAGATTTACACGGCACCCTTCTCCATCCTCTCTTCGCCTTGGTCTTAATTCAGCAGATGAAAATGCTCATTTAGTTAAATGCCACATTGAAATTTTCCAATAGAATTATCCCATTTGGTTATAGGTCAAACTTCTTCCGCCGCCATCTGATAAAGAAACTCTGCCTAAGTTGCTTCCATTTGATCGAGTTTGCCAATCATTCCCACAAAGATCTTCTTATTTGGTATAAAGTGTGTTGAACTCTATTCGCTCTTAATCGGATATACTTATTTCGTATTTTGATGCCTCTTTTATCGAACGCAGAATTGATAACTATTTTGTCTCGGTTCCGTACGAATATCTGAAAATGCTAAACTATCTCCTTAGGATGACGAGAAAATCGTTAAAAAAAACAAAAGATTATTATTCTAAAAGACGATACATATTATGTTGATTTGCCCTGGGAATTCGAGTAATTACATAATGTAGATTCCGATTATATTCCTTTCGCTGAGAATTATGCAAAGGGTTGTC
Organism: Euprymna scolopes; assembly: GCF_053919585.1. Classification (NCBI taxonomy): domain Eukaryota; kingdom Metazoa; phylum Mollusca; class Cephalopoda; order Sepiida; family Sepiolidae; genus Euprymna; species Euprymna scolopes. The sequence continues at coordinate 15,328,190 of NC_136508.1, forward strand.
TCTTTAGAAAAAAAAGGTTCAGATAATACTTCTTAGGGCAATCGCTAACATATTTACACTAAGTTTTCTTAACGTCGACTTATAAGTATTGTCCCATATCTTTCCTGTATGTTCAATATACCTGTTTCTCAATTCCACAACGTGTTGCTCTACTTAGTGGATTAGGACAAAAATTATCTGATTCATAGTAAACTGCAATTTTTTTTGAATTTGTCCGAAACGAAGATTTTGGATAACATGATGCCGAGCGCTCGGCACGTCTTTCGAGTGTCCGAATAAACACCAAACAGGACTATAAACCTTATAAACGGTAATAAAAAGCCTTTATAGCTTATATCCAGTAATGGCTTCATATGGATGTATTAGCTGTATTCGCTGGAAACATTTCACAGAGCTTAAAAAAAAAACTATGATTAGCGGGAGCAGCATTATAAGAATTTCTGTTTACAAACAGCTTAAATGTTTATGAAATAAATGAAAACACTAAGGAATGATGGTTCGTTTGGTATTTGTTACTCAAACCCTATAATCGGTGAAAAAAATAAATGAAAGTTATTGATGTTTTTTTTTGTTTTTTTTTTTTGAAAATGAGTCAACCCTTATAAAGGCCGGAACATAATTCGAGTATATATGTAAATAAATGTACAGTAATAATCTGCTAACGGCATACTTATACTTAGTTTTTGAGGTTTCTTATTATTTGATAATTTACAAAAACGGTTTTCTCAGAAAATGTCCACATTGGAATTGAAGACGCGGAATTAACGGGCAGTTCTCGGAAAGAAGATATGTTTATGGATGCACGTTTATATAAAGACAAGGTTAAGAGCTTCATATGAAGAAGTTGGGAAATTATCGACAAATGTTTAGATAAAAAAATTGTTTTTTTTTGTGATAGTTTTGCAAGTAGGGACTATATGTAAGAGATAAGGCCAGCACTAGCCCTGAAAATTACGAAATCGCAGAGATAGTTCAAAATATTTTATTCTCTGAGAAAAGGTTACATAGAAAATAACGGGCATCACGTAAAAAGTTTCAAAGCCGGTTTTGTCACTGCTATGGAAGGGCGAGGTATTTAAAGCAGATCCTATACAGATGTCAACATATTCATCTAGCTTTGGACGAGAGTGTCTTTATTACAGATAACAGCTTTAATAGGCAGTGAGAAATAGACTAAAACGGTAGACTGAAACACCTTTTTTCCGGTTACTTTATCAACCAATATTTTACCAGAAGGAATGAAAACATAAGAATCTTGTGCGATTAAACGCGCGTATTTCTGCAGTTAATCTATTCTTATAATTACACGTATTTTAATGTTTACGTTACTGAAATCGTATATTTAAGTTATGGATTTTATAAGTAATAAAGAAAAAATATCTTTGATACGATTGAAATATAAGTTCTTTATGTTTTAATCTAGCTGACAATTTTTACTAAGAAATAGTCTCTGTTATATGTTATTGCCCTGATAATCTGATAGTTGTATAATTAATCAAAGCTTCCTTTGAGAATGTATTCTGGAATACTGGCTCTGATCGATGTTGTTGAAAACAAAACAAACAATTATGTAGAATATTTAAGCCTCGCGTGTGAATGTTGGTTAATTGACTCAAATCTACATTAAGTTACCATCTACATATAAATAATAGATTATTGATTTTGTTATTTAAATTACTCTCTTAAATATTTTTGTTGTACCTTCTGCTAAGAATACAAATATATGTATATATATGTATGTATATATATATACATGTATATATACATATATATATATATATATATATATATATATATATATATATATATATGTAAGTATATATATATATAATAGTGATGGGACGATTCCAATATTTTTCCGAGTGCGATATAATTAATTATTCCGTAGTAAATTTCTGATTCCTATACAATTACCAATCTGACTCTAAATTGAAATCACTACATGTACAATTATTTTTTATTAATGGATATATAAAAAAACAAGCATTAAAATGTACTGTATTCAAGAAATTAATTAAACTCCTCATGATTTCTTTTTAAATATCCCTTTACACCTGGATATTAAACACCGTATTTGTTCTTTTTACTTGTGTTTGAGAGGGGTTTTACATTTTAGCGTCAATAATGTATTAATTATGCTTTAAAAATAGTGTGAAAAGGTTAGCTATTATTCAACATCTTGCATTTGTAAATTATTCTTGAAGTTAGTTAATGATTCAAAATAATTATCTTTTTCCGTGTTAAATATTCGTTTATGACGGTCAGTCCGTCGTATATTGACAGCTGGACACATGAGACGTGAGGATATGATGTCAGCACATCTACTGGCACTGGCATTCAATAAATTTCTTTGGCAATCGAAAATATTCATGATAAACAGAAATGTTGCTAATTATAATATGCCGTTTTCTATTATTTTCCTTGCTGTTATTTATGTCATGTCTCAATAATTCGCCGTCCGTTCTGAATAGGTTTGTCACATCGAATATCAGGCAGCAAAAAATTTACAAATCTGCAGCGTCTTCAAACAATTAATTGAAAATGTCCTCAACGGATTTTAACGAAGTAAATACGTAAAATGATATCAAGAATCAAATCATCGTCTGTCAAAACGAAATAACACATATTTGACAAGGTTTGGCTTTAGTACTTGGGTGTTTTCTCTTAATAGCAAAACGGAGCTGTCAGAAATATTGATATGACGTCAAGTTCAGAGCAGGATATCAATTTGAGTAAGTTAGACTTTGTATCTGTGTTAAATAAGTGTGATGCATATAACCATCGATATTTTGTTCTTGTTTTATTTGTATTAACACTGCCTTTAATTTTACCAATCATAAAACAATACACGTACACACAGAGTCACGCACAAATTAACACACATTAACACACACAATATTATATATACATATATATATACATATATATATACATATATATATTTTTATATATATACACATATATGCATATACATATGTGTGTGTATATATATATATATATATATATATATATATATATATATATGTCTACGACTTTCCCCTATGCTATTAAGCTGCGCAAACCCAATATAAGTGGCGACTAAATGTCAACACATATGCTGCCAGTGAATATTAGAGTTTTAATCCGGTTAAGCCAATGAGCAATGCTTAAGACTCAGTGACTTTTTCGTCGATTTACTTAGAAAATGTAAACATCGAGTGAGTATATTTTGTTATTTCACGTTGAAAAACGAGGAGATGCATTTAATTTTCTCTCATTATTTTCGCATTACTTATGAAGTACATCAGGCATGTGTTTCGTTTAATAGATAAAACCCACTAATTATCAAATAAGAAACAAATGCATATTCAGAATATATAGAATATAGTTAAACGTTTTTGCTTATATATATATATATATATATATATATATATATATATATATTACATAGGCGTCACAACTTCTCAAGGTCCACATACCACTCGAGGATAAGGGTTTAAGAGTCTACAATAGAAATTGGGCAATATAGTAATGGTGTGTAATGGAAATTCGGTAAATTTGTAAACTTATATGGAACGGCTCATCAAAAACCTTTTCACATTAGACTTGAAGACAACCATATTGCTGTTAACTGGAAAGCAGGAAAACGGAAGACAATTCTAATAGGCGTACAGTTCATAGAAATAATCTTTGCTCATTGAATCTACGTTTAGGTCTAGGCACAGATAAAGAGTGAGGGAAATTAGTGACAGTGTTTTCTGCTAGACACGTGCTTCTTGTGAAAGTTTGGCGAGGGTTGGCATCGAAAAAGGTTACAATACACTTTTGAGACTGCCATTTTTTGTATTTTTTGCTTCCAAAGCATAATGAAACTTTTGTTTATGAACATAGAAAAGGTATTGCCACTAAGATAACAATTTAACACAACGCGAAAGAAATCTCAATAATTTACAATTCATATAAAATTAATTAGATTCCTCATCAATTCTATGAGGGTATATCAGGGTAAAATGCTTATAAGCTTCTAGACCGTTCAGGAATACGCAATAGAATTGTAATACTGGATCTCACCCCCAAATAGACTCGTCCAGCAAATATAACATCACTCCCTAAGGCTGGTACGGTTGGGTGAGATCTCAATTTATATTTTCCTCAGAGAATGAGATCTTACTGATAGCTGAACTAGTACTATTCTTTTTATCTGTCTCTATATCCTTGTACCTTTCCTTAATACACATGTAAGTCACATACTACATGTTTTCTCGTGTCGTTTTTGTAGACATAACTGATCACCACAACAAACAGACACCGTAGTAAGCAATTAATAAAGTATTACGTCATACTTCATCTAATAACCGTATTGTATGCAAACCGATCATGAGAAAGAATAAGCAGATTTTGCAAGACCACAAATAACGTTGAAATAATAATTTGGCACCGGAAGTCTCACAAATATACAATGCCTTTGGCCTGATCAGGTCGTCCCCGAACAATACGTGTGTGAATGTCATTTAATAAGAAGATTATGAATTCGTCTAGAATTATTCTTAGAGAACTGAAGAATCACTTACAAAGTGAAAGTTAGCAAGGGCACAGTCAGTAGAGCCCTTCACCTTAAATACATCTTGTACAGATCAGCAAGGAAAATTCCCTGTCTTAAGCCAAAGCATGTCTGTGCTAGGCTTGATTTTGCAAATGAGTATGCAAGCAAACGTCTAGAATTTTGGCATAATGGGCTTTGGTCTGATAAAAACAACATATATTTGTATGGCACTCAAAAAACACCGAAAAGTTAGAGAAAAAACGTACTAAATACCAGTAAAGAACACCATTCTAGCAGTAAAATATGTAGGAAGATCCATTATGGTCTGTGGTTGTTTTAATGCGGAGGTGTTGGAAAATGGAAATAATAGAAAAAAAATGTAATAGATCATTCATAGATGTATCTTAAAGAAACACCTTAAAGAAAGCGTGGAGTTTATATCAGACTGTATCAGATATTCGACTGTATAATATACAGAAAAGAAGACTGGATCTTTCAACAGGATAACAATCAAAACACAGACTATAAAACTCACGTTAAATTGATTCAATTCAAATGAAGTGCATATTTAAAGTGACAGACTAAATCTCCCGATATCAAACATATAATGAAGTTATTGTGAGAATTAGAATTACTAGTATATAGAAGAGCACCGATGAAAGAATATATATATATATATATATATATATATATATATATGTATATATATAATACATATGGGTATATATGCATAAATATATATATATATGTATATATATATATATATATATATATATATATATATATATATATATATATATATATATATACCTACATATAATATGTATATTACACAATATATATTAGACAATATTTGCGGAAGAAAACCCGAATAACAAGAAATATTCCGTATGGTATGGCGTCCTTAGATTTCAAAACTCGATATTATGACCATAAAAGTGCATTCAACAAAAAAAACCGCCGTATGAAAACAACATTAGCGGATAAATACTTGGAACTCAAGGAAAGCGGACATTCGCCGGTAGTCGAATGGAAAATAATTAGAAAAGCTACTGCGTGTAGGAACCGAAACGACACATGTAGATTATACATTCATAAAAAAAATTGCTATCATGTACTTTAAAGAACCCCGGCATCTATTAAACTGTAGAAGAAAAATAGCAAACAACTGTATTCATAAGATAAATTTACTCTAGGATAGCAATACAAAATAGTTTTAAAAATAACAAAAAAAGAAAATAAATAAATTAAATAAACAATATTATATATAAACGATCACACATATAGGTGTATATATATATGTATATATATATATATGTACATATATGCGTGTACATATATGTATATATATATATAAACTAACATTAATAAAACCAAACACTAACCTAGATTCAAAACAGATCCAAAAACTTAATATCCAGGCTAAATAGAGCACACACAAAGGAGAAGGTAAACCAGAGGTCAAATATCCCTTTGTCCGATAAATGCATGCTCATTGGTTGGTAGGAAGGGCGCGCTGGATACTAGAAAGTGGATTGGCTAACTAAACTCTCAATAGAAGATGCGCATATAAAAATGGCAAACAGCCACAGAATTCACGCCTGAAGGATCTCAGAGTGGATGAAATGCGGAATATTCAATGTAGCTTAATCGCCATATACATTTTATGACTTACAATAATATATATATATATATATATATATATATATATATATATATATATATATATATATATATATTTAAGTGTGTGTATGTATGTATATTTATATATATATATATGTATATATATGCATATATATATATAAATATTAGTATAATTATGAATATATATATATATATATATATATATATATATATATATATATATATATATATATATATATATATATATTATCATATTACAATTATTATGAACTGGGCTAATTTGCATTTGTATGGTGTTGGTGATAGATATGTTCTCACAAGTTGGATAAGTAGAGAGCATAGAGATGCATTAATAATAACGCGCACTCGCTAAAATCTGTTCATTCTATTTCGCTTCGCTCTTGTAATCTGGTATTCTACAATCCACTTCTACGATTCATAACCGAACAATTACTTAATTTGCGTTATGGTAAAGAGCCATATCAATTCGCACAGCGTAAAGTACGTTTCCCACTTAAATCATTTCTATTTTGTATGCGTGTGTTGCACTGCACACCCCGATATGTTTAGCTATAAACGTTAACAAGTCTAAACATAATGTGCTTCCACCAATTTTTCGAACCAAACAAAAATACGTGAGACGAAATGTGTTAATGTTATAGTCGGTGCATCCGTGTATTTGTGTGCGTTTGTTCCTAAAATATGTTTTAGAACAATTGTAGTAAATAATAAATATATATAATCATTACAAAATACAACTTTTTCTGATATAAACAAATACAGTATATTCAGTAAATTTCAAGTACATGTTTATTTTCATGGTAGTTTATCTTACTAGACTAGCTAGAGCAACGCGTGGTGGGATACAGTTAGTCGAAAATTAAAAAAAAGAACCGTGCAGAAACCCAATTTCTCTTTCGCTGGTGCTAAGTTTTATATAAATATGCTGAGTTGCGCATAAACGTTTCACATGTGCCCCTTTTATTTTGCAACTGTAACATTAATGCAGAAAATGGTCTCCTCTTGTTGTCTCCTACTCTAACGGCTGAACTAGCCATTTATCAAGATTTCTAAACTTTAATGTGTATAACAAAATATTTCAAAGATTTAATGAAACAGCTGTGTTTATTAACAGAAATCCCCTATTCGACGCATCTATTACAATCTTTTTCTTTATTAAATATGTATTAAAAGCATAAAACTTTATTTGGTTTTCAACACCATTCATTGACGGGTTCTATAAGAGCGACTGTAGTCAAAAGTCTTGTTTTCAATTTTTAGTTCGTCATGTGACTATATCACTACAGTCAACTCTCAGAAGAACACACAAAGTATGCATCGATTTAATGAACTACGTACCGACTGATATAGATACGCTCATGGAAAAGTTTCTAATAGGAATAAAGGAGCTCATTAATGGAATAGTATTTATTAGTTCTCGTCAAAATATTAATCAATGTATTCAGTCTTAATTTGGTCCGCGCATCCAAGAGTTTATATCTTTAAAAGAATTGTTGTTGAAATGGATTAGAAAGTTTTTGTTACAGAACTGATTTCTTGAGTTCATTTTAAAAAAATTGAAAGTGACAGTTTCACTCGACGCGACAAAATAATTGTAAAAATTAGAAGAAACGATTTTTGTAATTACGTAATGGTTCGGAAAAATGGACGATATTTAAAGAAAATTGAGTTCTAACATAGAGACCACAAATTGGAAATGACAACTTAACAAAGGAGGTAAATGAAATTGTTAGATGAAGTAAGGTTGTAATATTGACATAGACGCACTGTGATAAGATTAGAAAAAGAAAAAAAATGAATAGATAAAAGTAAGGAAATAAATTCAAATAAAAGAAGATGGGTTGAAGGAATAATTAAAACTGGTAAAAAACGTGCATATTCATATAAAGAAGGTAAACGATTAGAAATAGAATTGAATGAAAATAAAAATTAGAAAAAAAGATGATTATCGAAACGAACTAAAGAAAACTATAAGAAAAAACGTATGAATACTAATGATGACATTGACAAAAAGGAAAAGAAAAGAAGACTAACATTTATTTGATTATTAAAGTGACCACCGAAGAAGAAGAATATTAATAGAAGAAAGATGTAAAAAAAAATATCATAGGAGTACAAGCAGGAATGTAAAAGGACGAACGGGCATTACGGCTGAGAAGAAAAATGAAGATTAGAGACGAAAGCGAAGAAATATTCTAAAGAATAATGAAAATACATTCTCAGAAAAGAAAACATCGAACAAAAATAATATTTTAAGAATCAAAGGAAAATGTGGAGGCAAAACATAAAAAATGAACAACGACATCATAGAAATACGAAAAAAAAAGACGAAAAACAGGAAAACATAAGTGAATTCAATACTATGGACATGATGGTGCCGCAATTAATATCGAAGAATACAATATATAAAATTATATTAGTGGCCCAATGGTCTTTAGTAACGAAAAGTATTTCAATAATTTGAATGGTTTCGGCTTAAAGAGAATAATTTTAGCAGTCTATACAGTTAAAAACAATATCAGTAATAGCGGAAAATTTTATATCTACGTTTATCGTTGCAAAATATATCTTATACTAAATAGAAAAAAAACGATATATTAACAGGATAGCGTGTGTGTTATTTATATTTTGTGTAACGCTTACATCGGAGTGACTGTCGTTTTTTGTTATTGAAGTCCATTTCTTGTAATAAATATTTTTTCCAATAATCCTTCATAAGTCTTGCTTAACATTCGTCAATTAATTATTATTTGTTTATCTAAAGTATAAATGCATAAAAAGTAATATATATATATATATATATATATATATATACATATATATACACATATATATATGTGTGTGTGTGTGCGGGTGTGTGGTGGGTGTCGAAGTAACTGTATCTTTTACAATCTTTTTTTTCGTACAAGAATTTCAAGAAAAAAAGACGTATCAAAGTGCTTACCGCCTGGCAATGAGATCTTTTTAACAAGTTTTAAGAACAAAAACCAGACCAGGCAATTTTATCTTCCAACATTATAAGTTATTGTTCAATTGCTATGGTTTTATATTATCTTCCCCCCCCCCTTTCCGAATGCACTGCTCTATTTTTCTTGGATGTACACTGTTATATGATTTATTTATTTGTTTTTTAATTATTATAGAGAAAATAGAATACTGACAAAACACGAGTCCTTGTAGCGAAACCAAATTTATCTCCGAAACGACAGCAAATATTCTTGTTAAAAAAACTTAAACTACATCATGTACAAACGCAATCGAACGGTACAATAGTTTGTTTTACGGACACACGCCACACTAGACGATCTGAAAATCACCACTTCCCAGGTGCATGCTATCATAAAAAATCTGGATATTTCAAAAGCATGTGGACCTGATCTCATCCTGGCTGTACTCTTTAAACCCGCTCCCCCGAAGTACCTCCGGTTCTCTCAAAACTTTACAACAGAGACCTTAATGAATCTTGCTTTTCTGCCTGCTGTAAAAACTGCTTCTGTGGTACCAGTTTTCAAAAATTCTGGCAAAAGAACTCGCCCAGTAAATTACAGCACCATTAGTCTCCTCCCACTTGTCGCCAAAATATTTGGGTAAATAATTAACGAAGCTCTAGTTCATCACCTTAAAGATGCTAAATTCTGTCCGACCAACAATATGAATTTAGGCAAACCCATTCGACGGCAGACATCATAACTGTAATTGCTGAGCATATACACCATTCAATTGACAAAGCAGCGGATGATATATCTAAAGCTTTTGAAAGGGTATGGCATGAAGGACTTCCTAGGAAAATCAGACCATATGGTATCACTGGAAAAATACATAATTAAACCCTTCTTAGATAAGAGAAAAATCCAAGTTGTCCTGAATGGTCGTACATCTAAACAATATGATAAAAATGCGGGGGTGCCTCGGGTTCTATCCTTGGCCCTCTATTATTCTTACTATTCATAAATGAACTCCCTGATAAAATGTCTGTGAGATGGGTATATATGATGATGACACCACGACAGGAAAACAAATGTTCACATATCTAAAGAAATTACAGAAAAACTAGAGGACGACCTCCAATCTTTAGTGGGATGGGAACACAAATGGATGGTCAGATTCAATGCTGCTAAGACTAAACTTATTTCCTTTAATAACTACAATAATCCTTATCTACCACAAATAGCAATGACCAAATACGCTTTATCTGAAAGTACATGCTTTAAACTTCTTGGCCTAACGTTCACAGGAAACATGAGTTGGAAAAATCACATCGAGAGCATTGCTAGGACCGCTGCGAAACAGGTAGGTTCTCTCTACCGTTCTAGAAAGCTACTGACACCCGAAAATATCCTGCACCTCTATAAGCCCATCATTCGGCAATGTGTAGAGTATTGCTATCATAGTTTGCCTGGTGCGTCTGCTACTAGTCTCTCGCTCCTAGACAAGGTTCAAAAGAGAGTCGCCTGATAGGACCTGAACTGTAATCCAAGTTCCACATCTGCCCCATCAATGAAATATAGCGTCGCTTTGCCTGTTATATAAGCACGTTAACCGGGAATGTTCCGACAAACTGCAAGCACTTGTACCCCCTCGAATTGAATACCCCCGACACATCCGACAATCAGCTAAATTCCACCCCTTCGCAGTGAGATCTCTAGAGGGAAGAGATCCTTCTACTCCAGTGGTTTATTCCCCAGAACTGCGTGACTTTGGAATTCCCTTCCGGGTTCCTTCTTCCCTAGTTCTACTGACATGCAGAAGTTCAAGCGTAAGGTAAATTGACATCTTGTTGCTCCCTCGTAGTACCCATGTAGCTTATGTCCCTGATAGTAGCCCCCTACATCAAAGTAGCAATGTGCCTTGTTTGGGGTGCAAATGTAATAAAAAAAATTACTGACAATATTTATGAGACCAGATTGCGTGACGTAATCAGGTTATATTACTTTAGTATCCAAGCCATCTTAATATTATAGAAAACCATGAATAAACACATGATATCCATTCCATGGTTGGAATTGATCAGTAATATGCAACATATATAGAATTATGCTCGAAAAGAACATGTCGATTGACACTGTTTAGCAAGAGAGGTGATTATAATCTGAAGTCAAAAACCTGTGTCAAATCCTGATGAAACTGTTCGGACTTTTAGATGGTTAAATAGTAAAACAAAATTCCTAAGGTTGCTGAATGTAATGCGAATCCGGGTAGGCACGATGGAAGTAGATGTAGCGCAATAAAGTATGTCTTCCTATCTTTCCGTTCTTTTATATATATATATATATATATATATATATATATATATATATATATATATATATACATATATATATATATATATATATATATATATATATATGTGTGGGGGGGTGTATTAAAAGGCAAGCTGTAAACTAGATTAATAAGGGCGGCTTTAGTAATTACTCGTTGATACAAGTTGCTTCATGTACGAGTTGTTCATTTCGCCCACTGCAAAAAAGGAAAGTATTATTTTGATTTAGTAATATCGTGTTCTTCAAAGTCATGCTGATAGAAAGATTATGCGAATTACACATCCCAGAAAAAGAAACCAATATTGAATAAACATGGGCTACATATCGATTCACAATGAACGATTGTATTTTTGTTATATTTTATACGGATCGCAGCTTATATAAAAGGTAACATACGGAGTTGTTTTCGGCATCTAAAGTGCATCATTCTATTTTATTCGAAATAAGCCTGCGGTAAATGTGCGGTTTACTGAGGACAATGATGTTAAAATTATATATGGTTGGCTGAGGGATAGAAAGTAAATATTATGTAGCTTGTGTCGAATATTATACTGTCCAAAATACAGATTTAAATAATATCTTGAATGACAAGATTATAAAAATGACGTAAATAAATTTATATAATACTATAAATATCCAAATAGTTTTACGATACTGCGTTCCAAAGCTAAGTGAAGCATACAAACCGATAGACGTAGGTTAGAAGTGTTTTCTTCGCTTGTTGGTTGGCAAATGAGATACAATTGTGTGAAAATTAGAAAGCACCTGACAAAAATCTCAATATTAATGTAGAAACCATTGTTATGTAGTAGCGCGAAAAGAGGGGTGTGAGTTATTTATCTATCTGTCAATCTATCTATTTAACCTATGTGTACTATTGATATATTCCCTGATCTATTTATGTATCAATTTATGTATCTATCCATCTCGATCTATCAACCTATCTAACTGGAGAGATAAACAAGAGATGAATATGAAGAATGTTTATGAAAACCATCGAAATATAACAAAGCTAGATTATAGACAAGTTTACTGGAAACATTTTATTAGCTGATCGGATGCCGGCTTGGGTAACGTGGATCACATTGGAATTGAACTTTAAACGTTGAGAAGGGTTGGCGTTTTAACAGGTCCTCCCCTTCACAGGAGAGAGAACTGACGTGTTTTAGAATGGAGACAAAAAACTATATAACACCAACCAGCGTTCTTGGAAGTGAATCAATATTCATTCAAACAGGGTCAAATAGCCCATCCAAGAACAAGATGAATTGCAGGCGGACAAAATCAACGATACATAAAAATAAGGTATGTTCAAAATACATATATCGCACACGCACGCACACACACACACGCGAGCACGTACGCGCGTATTTATACGATCATAGGATTGGGACATAAATAGTCTCAACAACACTACGTCAGTTTGAGATGGTGAGCAATCAACAGTAGACATTTAGTGACACGTACACACATCAGGACGAAACCTTCGTCAAAAGTGCATATCCGTGCAGAGTGAAATGCTTCCCACAGCATGGATCCTTTAACGGTAAATATAATATCCGTTAAAAAAATTGTCCTAAACATTTCGTCATTACACTTCATCTCTTGTGTAATCCTTCAGTGAAATGTAACGCCCCAAATATTTTGTCTCAATTTAGAATGCTTAGCTGGATCCTTTCCACATTAAATATCGACATTTGTTTTACTCTAAGTTTGTTTGCTACAACTAAATCAGTTAACGCCTGACGTGATAAAAGTATCACAAAATAACGAGCCGAGATAGTTTCCACTAAAGCTGTTTAACCCATTTACAATATGGTGTAACAGATGTAAGATTAAATGGCAGAAAAAGTTGTTACGAACGTAAACTTTAAAATTAATAATGTTACATTAATCTCAAATCATAATTTTATATGCATTAACTTTTTTTTCATGAAGTATCTGCGAAGTGCAATTTAAAACCCAATTATTCGATTGACAACGATTCAGATAAATTAAATATTTTCTACATAAAATGTAAATACATATTTTAATAAACATATTCCGTAAGGGAAATATTATTCTAATTAACAAACAAACAAAACAATTTTATAGCGCGATGGTAATCCATCATAGAAATTAAATGTTTTGTGTGTAAAATGTAAATATATAGACTAATAAACGTATTCTGTATGAGAAATATTATTCTAATAAAGCTATGAATTCAATAATGACTTGCAAACTCTCTTAAAAGCTAAACACACGTAAAACTCATTAATTCATGAACTTGGCAATTTTATCGATAAAAATATGTGTTTTTTTTTCATAGGTGTTTCATATCACACTGATTCTCATAAACATTCATCGAAGTGTGTATAATAAAATGTTTAAGCCATAGGAGCGAATATAGCATCCTTGCTATATTAGTTTACGTTATAGTATATTTAAAAAAAAAAGAAATGAGATTAAACCGTGTAAGTTCAAATGCGGTTATATTTATTTACTTGAAAATTGCAATATCAGATTAGGTTCTGCATGCCATACTAACCTCAAAATTGACCTAGCTACAAAAGTAACGTCAGTAAATAAGTAATTAAATACCTTGTATTTACGATATTATCGGCTTTAGCTCAGATTTTCAAGCAACTACCAAGTGTAATTTAATAGATTAGGAATGAATTTCGTTACTAAGTAACTAATTAGTAATATCGGTTATCTTAGAGAGCAACGATCCTCAGTTTTGTATTTAATACAGGATGCAATAAACCCATATGGTTTGATTCTGTAAGGTATTCCATCTTCTAATCCGCGTTATTTTATACTTTTCAAGAAACCTATACTATTTAGAGATAAAATATATATATATATATTTTTTATTATTTGAAGTAGAAGAATATTCAGATCGTTAATATGATGTAATTAATGCACGTGCTGTTTTAAACGCCAGGTTTCTAGTATGTAGATTGCATTACAATGTGATCTCTACTTCAGGCTCTAGAACCTACTTAATACAATAAGGTAGATATAGTTATATTGAAAACATGATTACATTTTATAACTTTTTAATTTTAATTGTAATTTTTATTTCTTCTTTGTTTGGCCCGTTTTACATCTGCAATCGCCAGTTTAGAGTTTTAATATTCCTTTCAGATAGATATACCCATCTGCATACACATTTATTTTTTGCACGTATGTTTACCCATATTTTGCTATGTGCAGTTGCTTAAAAACTCGCTCGTCTTATTCCGGAATTTATAGATACCGGCCATCTGCTCCCCTTAATTTT